>NW_026517072.1:0-282687 GCF_026229845.1 Diaporthe amygdali
TAAAAAAAAATTTTTTGAAGGAGGTGTGGGGGGGGGGGGGGGGGGAAAAAAAAAAAAAAAAAAAAAAAAAAAAAAAAAAAAAAAACAAACAAAAAAAAAAAAAAAAAAAAAAAAAAAAAAAAAAAAAAAAAAAAGGAAGAAGAAGAAAAAAGAAAACAGTAGTAGAGGGGGGGGGGTTCCTCGTGCGCCCCTTGTGCGCAGCAACTTCTAAAGCTAGATCTAACGCCTCATGGCCTTGAGTAGAACGCATACGCTTCTGTGTGCATCTGTCAGGATTTTCCTCATCTACATCATTTCTTATCAGTACGTTATGGTTTGCTGAAGGATGTCTGCTGCGGCCGGGCAACAAGACAATTTACTCCACCACGGAGCATTTGTATTACACTTTGCTCCTATAATACTCTGGCGAAGCACATGTGCGTGCGCGTTACCTGAGTGAGATTATAAGCTTCTTGATGTCTTCCTTACCACGAAATGAAAGCTGTATAATGATTTCAACATGAAGTTTGACAACATAAATTTGTCCAACAGTTGATATTCTATGAGGTAGGCTTTTTGCATGTATCGGACGCTTGACCGAGAAATGACGGTAGATCAGCAAGCAAGAAGACCGGCTCACCAAGTGAGCCTCTGTGTAACTCTAGTCCGCAATCTGGAGTAGGGCGTAGCGAAAGCCAGGGCTTGTGTCCAACCAGTCTACCGTCCTATACATCCCAGAGAATAACATATCTGATTCCCTGGCTCTCGACCAGCTCTCTCAGCTCTCCCCGGATCGTAGACAGAGGGTGGTGACTTTGGGCAGGTAGAAGGAGAAAAGGAACACATCTCTTAGCAGCACTGGAAGCTCTATCAATATTGCGTCGCGGCAGAAGGGGGGGGGGGGCAGCTATCAATTTCTTCTCTGGGTTTGACACGGTGAAGTGGGTCAGGTTGTGGGATCTTGATAGTCGGGTTGCTCCCTCTGGCGCAGGCGTGACTGATAATGGCTGTGAACCACGGGTTGTACGGTCGAGCCCAAGGGTTATAATTATCCTCTAGTCACGGGCAACATGGTACAATGAAATCAGGATCCACGCTGAGGTTTTCCAGGTGGGTACATTGGGCCAAGAGCAACGCAATGATGGCCCCGAGGTCAGCAGGCTTGACGATGCCCTAGTACCACTTGTCGGCATTTGGCAGACATAGCTCCCCAATCACATCTTTGATCAGTGTAGTCTCGCTATAGTCCTCTCGGCCACGAAGCCTCAGCGGTGACGGCACGCCCTGCTCGAGCCATCTTTTCGAATGCAACCGGTAGGTATCATATCTCAGATTGAGTACATCTACCCTTTTGTTGTACCTAGCGTAGGAAGGGTGTCTTAAGACGGCCAGGAGGAGTCAAGTGACATAAGGTGGTTTATCCGATGCTGCTGACATGTTCCATATTATGGTAACATGGCGAAGGAGTATTGCAAGGCCTATGGTATGTAGACCTTTGCATGATCTGCAAATATTGAGTATATTCCAAGTTGTGAGCTCAGAGGAGGTCGATTCAATGAGCTCAAACGGGATGTCGACCAACGAAGTATGGAGGATAAAAAGATACCAGGAATGACCCTGCAGCAGTGTGGATCTGTGGGCCGCCTATTCGATCCAGACGTCTCCAGAGGCTACTGAGCTGGAGCTTGCTAGAGTTGAGTCAAGTCGATTCGACAAGTCGAGGATTTTGCACAGCTCTAGCCGCATACGTCATATGCGACAGGGGGGTCACCCCCAAGCTCTATCGTCACTAGACATCACCAACCCGGTTTCTCCCTCGCATCACATGTCCCAGACCTCTCTTCTCGTCCAGCAGCAGAAACAAACATCATCTGACTTTGTCCTCCCCATTCATCCACTCACAATCAACAACACCAACAACACCAACAACAACAATACGCCATTTGACAGCTTCAGCCATTCGTGCTGTTCCTGAAGATCACCTTGACTCGAAACATCACCTCATAATTCAGATCGTTGTCATAACAAGAAGTCAAGAGTACGGTCACAATCCCTTCCTGGCTACACCTGCCTCTGCTACTCGAAGGCTAGACTGCTAACATGATGAAACAGTGTCTTCCTATGCTGATGTCGCCGCTTCTGGCCCCAAGCAGTCCCCTGAGGATGTATGTTATTCTACTGTGTACCCCCCTCCCCTCCCCTCACCACCAAAGCATCGCAGCCAAGACACCACGAAACCATAGCCAAGCACCAAAAAAGCCACAGCAGCTGCCACATCCTCACAGTCCTACCACAGACCTGCCTCAGCAGATCTACCACACTTATCACTACAAATAACACAAACTAACAACCCTCTCCTCACCAACAGGCCGCCGCCCCCCAGCCCCCCCAGATCATCCCCAACGAGTCGGTGACGACCTCGACAAGCAGCCTGGTGGACGTGGACTCGCAGTCGGTGCGCACGGTGCCGAGCGACTTCCTGGAGCAGGAGGTGCAGACGGACACGCAGGCGGCGCGGCTGGAGCGCGAGCGCGACGAGCAGACGGCCCGCGAGAAAGCCCGCCAGAAGAAGGAGGCCGCCAAGAAGCGCGCCGCGCGCGCCGACAACTGGCTGCTGTCGCGCCTCGCCGCCCTCTCCGACGGCCAGAGCAAGGGCCTCGTTGCTGCCAACCTCGCCGCTGTCGTTGGCCTGGGCGCTGTGCTCGGCTACAAGGCCTGGGGACTGCATGAGCGCGGCCAGTTCACCTGGAAGACTGCTGGTCTTGGGGCGGGTATTGTTGCTGTTGTTGGTGCTGTTGAGGGTGTGTTTGGCCGGTATGTTTCCTTCTCCACCTCCCAATTTCTTTATTTGTTGTCAGTCTTGACTGCGATGATGCTGACTTATCTTCTCTCTCGCCAGATACTTCACCAAGGCCCGCGGATCGAAGAGCTCGTAGGGAGGTTGTTCGCCCACACTGGTTTCCTTACTTGCCCACGGGGTTGAATACTAGTGGGCAACACGTGATGTTGAGGGAGATGGGTAACGAGAGGTTCTGTTCTTTGGAGTTGATAAGGGGGTTTTCGAGTTGTATTTCTTACTTGAGTCAGGATGTGCTGCATTGCCCATTTTCGTCACAGTTGAGGGAGAAGCCGTTTTCCATTGACACTCCACACGATACCAGCAGCACTGAGCCATAGTGACGAATCACCACTTTTTTCCTTATACGAGGGTTCTTATATATGCCTATTGTGACCATGTTGTTTAGTAACCGTGCCCGTAGCACACGCTAACGAGAATCGACATTGCTAGCCATTGATTTGATTTGGACTACTAAAAAAACATTTTGCCCATCATGAGGGCAGCAAGTGTGATCATTAAGTGTATATTTCATAGGTCGACTACTTTCTGTAATTCAGCTACGCCACCATAGCTTTAGATATGCACCCGAACATAACTGTCAGTCAGCCTTGAATAGTGGTGGTTTTGTGTACTTTGATCATCAGCCGTAGAATAAGCGAAACATCTGTGTGCTCCACAGCATGCCTATCAAAAAACACTCTCAAGTCCTCCCTGTGGACTTGTTCGAGAGCAGCTCAATGCAAAAAAAAAAAGAACATGGCGGGCCACATGGAAATGAGAAACGCCGACCGCCCAACCTCCCGTGCCGTTTTCTCCGTTTCACAGAAACCAACCTCCCTGGAAAACCCAAATCAGCCAGCTCAACTCCAAAAGAAACAATTTCCAGAGCACAAGATACGCAACGACTTTTGTGGTTGTTGACAACGTTGCTCAGCCGATCTGACTACCGTTGCGCATCATCGGGTTCGGGTTACCCATGGAGCCCATTTGCATCCCCGGGCCGCCTACAACAGCCATCATGCCGCCTGCTCCGCCCCCATTAGGCACGGGCCCAGGGCCGGGCATGTTGATGTCACCCCTCGAAGAGCCTCCGTTGAGGTTGTGCAGCTCCCGCAGGCGCTTGACCCAGTGTCTGCGCAGGTCCTCGGGCATCATGCAGAACATCATGGCCTTGTTGTTGTCGCACAACACTTTCTCCCCGATCTTGATCTGCAAGTCCATCTCCTCGTCGCCAAAGTCCCGGAAAAATACCTCCATTGCCTGCTGAGGCCAATTAGGAGTGGCGGGCTGGGCCGGCACGAGCCGTTGGGTGCGGATCTGTTCGGCAATGACGATCATTGCGTCCTGGAAATGCTGCGTACGATTTGTGGCGCCCTGGCTACTGCCGCTGCTGCCGCCGCCACTGCCACTGACCCCGTTCGTTGTGGTGGCGGTGACGGTTGCGGTGGTCGCGTTATGTGGGTTGTTCTGCGTGAGCTGTGGGTTGCCGCTATTGCCATTGGTCTGCGGGGCAGCACCATTGCTACCGAGTTGGAACGGGTTTTCCGAGTTGGACAGTTGTGCTGAGTGAGTGAGATCGATGTAATTGTTATTACCGGTACGGCGGCGCTTCTCGCTAGCATTGGACGGACCGGCGCCATTGTTGGATCCAAGATAACGCTTGCGCGTATTTCCAGTGTGGGTAGGCTCGACAGGTACCTCATCTGGCGGAGTCAGCGCACTCGAGGAGGCGATCGAGGTGCGCGCAGGCAGGGTGGTGGAGGTGGGTCGAATGGTGCCGTTGGATGGCACGGTAGGCGGCTGGATCGGGGTCTGGATCGGCGTGGATTGGAGAAAAGAGGTGTCTGCGCCCAGGAGGTTCAGGACATTGGTTCCAGGTGTGTCGTCGAGCTCGTCTCCCTCGATCATCTCGCCTGTTCCCTTGCGCCGCGGCTTCGTGATTCGTTTTGGTGCTCCTCCGGACCCGACAACGTCTGGGAAGAGAATCTCCATGAACTCCTCATGCTCGAACGGACGGTTGCGCAGTGACTTGGAAAGGGGCTCTCTCTGTGTTTGTGCAGATAGCGTCAGTGCCTGTCTCGCAATGTACTAGAAGTGATTCCCTCTGCCATCAGTAACCCCAAGCATGCCCATCTCCAACCCCGATCAGGATGACGGGTTGGATGACGGGTAGATGCAGCGAACATATGGAGTCCCCCTCTGGCTCAATCTCGTTTGGATCCTTGCCGAGTCCACATCATGCATTATCACATGCAGATAGGGGTAAAAGGAGTATCGACTCACCTCGATGTGCGCCCTCCAAGCCTCCTCGCTGGCAGTCACTGTCCTCGCATTGGGGTTGTAGAGAAACTCTGGGTCCTCTCTCAGGCCCCTCCACAGCCGGAACTTCTTGCGCGCATTGTCGCTCTTGTTGATGAGATGCCCCTTGTTGGGGTAGGCGCCATGCCGCTCGGCCAGGGCTTGCACGGCGCGGTCCCAGGCCTCCTGCTTGAAGCTGTGGTTGTCCTTGAGGCCCAGCTTGACGCTCTCGCACAGCGAACGGAAAAAGGTGGCCTCATAAGCCGGTGTCCAGCTGAAGCGTGGACCCTTCCGGTGGGAAGGCGTGTGCTGGCGTCCTGTGCCGGTGCCAGTTGGCTGGATGGCTTCAGGAGAGCCGTAGTCCTCGCCGTCAGACATTGTCGTCGTCGAGGGCAGTGGATGGAGTGCTGGACCGGTACCGCGTACGAGGGACGACCGGGATCAGCCAATGCGGCTAGGGATCGAGCTTCTCGATACAGCTAGATTAGTGAGAGGCTGGTGGTGCCGTTGTTGCCGTTGTCGTTGCCGTTGCCGATACTGACAAGCGGTCGGTGATCGAGAGCCGGGCTAGCTGGACGGGTCGGGCAAGGAAGCTGTTTGCGCCGACTGGGGCCGCCGCGTGTTGAATCGCCGAGGCAGGCTGGCTATCCTTGAGGCGACCGCAAGGGAGGCGGCCGTGCCAGACCACCGCGGAGACGATGGGGGCAAATGATCAAGAAGACCAAGAGCAGGGGCAGGGGGAAAAAAACAAAGACCCTTATCCGGAAGGATAACGACGAATACGTGACTTGATACCGGCTCACGATGGGTCGGAGGGGTGTACCGTTTTGTGGCACCGGCAGTCGCTCCGTGAGAAGACGTCGGCAGCTGGGGTTGTCGGGTCGAGTGGTGGGTGGGTGATGGGGGTGACCGTTGGGTGGCGAGGGCGGAACTGGGCTGGGGAAATGGCGGGAGATTGGCCTGACGGAGCCCGAATCCAATGATACGGCAAGGTGGAGCTGGCCGGCTTGAAACGGAATACCAGAGATCAGCTGTCACGTGATCCGTCAGTCTAAATACCGTACCGTACCGTGTCTAACCGTGCCTGGCAGCTTTGTGCTGTGCACCCCAGGATGACTGCTGACTTACATACGTAGTAGAAACTCTGTGAGATGATGTTCGATGGTGATACTTCATCTGCGTGTCTATTCTGCTTTATGGTTACGAGTGATCGCGAACTCTTAAAACTGCAATGACGCCTTTCACTATGGATGCAAAGCAGTAATCTCTCTGTGCTCCTCTCCATCTTTGACACCGTCATAAAGACAGCCAGCCAGGACAAGCCAGCCAACAGCAATCTCAATTGACGGTCCACAGGCCAGCTTCCCTTTGCCTCGGTCTGTAGGGGGCGGTGGAAAATGGACGATGTCATTTTGCTTGCCTTTCATCTCAAGGTTTGCTACTCGTCCAGCCCACACCCAGTCAGGAAGCAGACCTTCCCTTTGGATGCCAAGGCAAACACAGGTTCGTCAAAGAAGCTTTGGCTCGGCTAGACGGGGCCATGGGGCCACGGGGCCACGAGAATTGAGACGAAAGACTGCAAATGTGGGCTCTCTATACAGTACGCGTACAAGTTCGACATGCACGTAGGCAAGCAAGCCAGGTACGGCACAATGCAGCATTGAAGATGCCCACTTCTTCTTGACGACCCAGAAATGAAGCTTTCACTATCTCCATTCAGCGAGATCAAGTCCACTTCCACTCTTGCTGCTACGGAGAAAAAAAGGATGATGTGGAGGGGCTGCCGGTCTTTTCGCATATTGGTGGATCATTGAGTCTGTCGAGCGTGATGGCGGTAGCGAGTGTCAAAAGTAGGCCCTTGTCGTCTCAGCTTGCGCGGCCACCCCCCATTGGAGAGCGCGCATGCAGGCGCTTGCACCTAACCCCCTTGTTTGTGAGGTTGGCCTGCCTTGAAGGCCTTTGTTGTTGTGGCGGATGGGAAATAGGCGGCGACAACAATTGGGCAGGAAGACTTCACAGGTTTTTGTTGTTGATTCAATTGAGTAAATAATCTGCTTACTGCCCGGGATTCCACGCCAACTGGCCCAGGAAGGCTGTATTTACTGTGGTGGCAGGGAACAGTGATGATGGTCCCAAGATGTCGCCCCTTTTCCCGGCTTCAACCTGGCAACCAGATGGTATTTTTGGTTGGACATGGCAAATTGACGAGGGATACGAACGAGGCCAGCTGATGAGGCTGATGTCTTCATCTGTCTGGCCCACAAACTGTATCATCCATTGTCTGCAGCAAGGGTTGCACGTCTGGGATTGGGCGGGGCGGAGCGTGTCAAGAGCCCCAAGACGAGGGGAGAGACCCACTGTCAGAGTACCAAGCTTTTCAAGCTTCTGAAATCGGCGGAGGTGAGGTCATTCGAGCAAGTTACGCCCCCGCCGGAGAATATGAAGCAACATGCACATAGATTCAGTAGAAGATCGGCTCCAGCATGGGGTGACTTGCACTGCCAATCTCCGGCCACACGGTTACTGCCTGTCAGGACTGTCGGGCCAGTCTCATCGAACCCCAGGCGTAATCCAGGTACAGTACGAGATTGATGGGGCCTCAATCTATCTGACGAGTGTCAAATGAGCTCTCTTCACTAAGGTTAAATGCTGCCCCTGTATCGTAAGCCCAGGTACCTGGCCTGTGCCTGGACAACCTGTCTGGGCTGCCTTCCTTTGCTGGCGGCTCGATCCGCACATGCCTGCCTGCCTTTTTGGCCGCCGTAGCGCCTTGGCACTGAACCGATCTCCATGACTCGCAGCCTCCTTCCCTCTCCTGCGCCTACTACACCTGGCACTTAGTTGGCTGGCAGGCTGGGCAGTGCGTGATGCGATGGTGATCCAAACACCCACACATCCCTCCTGGGGAAACAACGATCTCCACGAATCTAGGCAGGCGGCACGTAAATCTTAGTTGCCAAGTCCCAAGATCAATGACAGGAAAAGAAGCTCTTGCCCAGACTCGTCCTGCTTGGCTGCTGCATCTGTGTCGGTGTCTTTCTTCGTGGCCTAAGTGACTGGTCTGCTTCACCGTTGTCATTTTGTTCGATGCGAGCCGTTATTGAGATGCCCTCCCAATAAACATCTATCTCTCTATGCCAGAGGCAGTGTCGTCTCCTGCCTCTCTTCTCTTCTGGTTAAAAGGGTGGCGCTACTGCATAATGCCCTACCGTGTTCGAGAAGCCCAGTGCTTTTGGCGAAGCTTGGATTCCGAGTGGGGCGTTGACGAAACAACCCCTCTGCGTCCGAAGATCCTGAAACCACCCCCAAACCATCCTCCACAGAACAAACCACCCAACCGCAACGAAGCGCTGCTTGTCGCTCGCACCGATTACCAATGCAGCTCTAAACCCCAGTCCATGTTTCGTGCTCAAGCATCGCATCGCCTCGGCGTCGGCCATCAGATCGTCGTTACGCTCATTCACCCGAGGCACCAGGACCAGGAGCACGACGATTGGCAGCCTGTCCAGAGCCAGCCACGCGAGCTGTCTATCTGTTGTTTCTTCTGTTGTTGTTGTTGTCTTCAGTCTACACGCCTGCTGCGCACCTTCTAGCTCCACGATCTGCTGCTCTCGCTTCCCAGACACGCCTCTTGGTACGCCGAGCTACCTTCGATATTCATTCAACTGGATCAAGGAAACAGCACCCGGCAGAGCAATGCCAAATGCGAGGCCGTGTTCGGGTCCTGAGAAATGGCCAAGGCAGCTCTCGGAACACTGCTCCGTTTCTGCTTCATCTGAACGTGCCCTAGAGGCATCGCGACTGGCTCTCGGTGCGTGGCGTCCGGGTGCGACTTGCCATTGCCCAGAGCCCGGGAGGATCATTCAGCAGATCACTGGTGATCACCATCCATGCTGCGCGGCGTTGGCAGACAAGCCTCGCCGCCCTAGGCTGATCGGCGCAATCCCAACCAGGGAACGGTGCTACCACCCCCCTGAAACGACCACTGAACGAGTCCTGAGCCGCTATTCCGCCAAGAGCCAAGAACCAGGCCAGGCCAACTCAGATTTGGCTACGAACGATCCGAGGAAACATGAGAAACGAAACTAATGCCCTCCACCGATGGGAATGCAGTGTCCCGGTGGCTGTGCAGCTAAAAGTGGCAGCTTGGTGATGGCAGCCGGCTGCGTCAGCCTCATCTTCATCCAGTCTCTCATGTTCCGATACCCAAGGAGTCGTATAACAATTTGTCAATCTCGCCCTTTTCCCGTCACTGCCGTGCTCGTCCCATCCATCCCAAGGCCCGAGGAGACAGGCATGGTCTTTGAGGGGATGCCAACTGCTTTGGGGCCGGTTACCAGGCTCCCGAGAACATCTTCGTCCAACCGCCAACATCCAGCTTGAAAGCTTGTCCTGTGTCGGCATCCTAGTTAGCCGCAGTCAACTGAAGATGTTCTGATGTCGACAAATCTTCCAACGCTGTCAACGTTTGATCTTGGTACGCGAAACGGGATCACCCCCAAGCCGGCTCTCCAGAGTCTTGTTCTCGCCAAGCAAGCCCAAGCCCATCACTGGCGATATTGGCTGGTTTCCAGACTGGCCCATCAGATATCATGCCCCAAGACCCCCAAAATCAGTCCACACCCAAGTAGGCAGGCCATGTCACTGGGTCCCCGCGTAGAGAGACCTGGTCAACAGACCACCTCGCAGGCCCTTTCTCCGCACTGCCTCCGGGTCTAGCACGAAATCTCTCTCTTTACCGTGCAAGAGGAACACTCTGCTATGCCTGCTCTCAACGGGCTTCAGCAAGCATGTTATGGTCCATTCGCCCTGAGTTCATTTGACATGACACAGGAGGCAGGACAGAAAGACGTGGGTTCTAGTGCAAGCCTGCCGTCTTTCCCGCTGGCCCTAGGCCGCTGAATCGTGTGTCAAAGGGGCGGTACGAGCTACGGTACTCTTCTCAGACAAGCCACTGACGGCCCAATTGGGGAAAGCCGCAGTAGGACGTTCACTTGAACGACTCCAAGGTTGCAGAACTGTGCATGAGGCTCCAGTTAATCCCTGCAGATGCGGCTCCTGGATCGCCGCACCACCCTGCCCCACACACATGGATGCCCCCAGAGCTTCTGGGGTCTGCCACACTGCTTCTCCACCGGCATGCCACAGACGCCGTCTTGGATCAGCCTCGAGGTGCAACTGTGCGTGTTTGGCACGCTGCCGCACACGGGCTGAGCTTTCGCCAATGATGCTTGTCGATGCTTGCCTCTGTGCCAAGGAGGCCCAGCGGGTACGTAACCTCCTGTTTCCAGGGTGCCTGTTCCTGACATGCTCACGCTGCCGTTTCCCGTACTCACCAGCCCGGTTGAAAGTATCCTTGACCATGTCGCCGGTCTGAGTTCCTTTCTTTTCAACCCTTCTTAAGGTTCGTCCATCTCAGGACTACGGTGCCTCTCCTTTCCCTCCTCGTCAGCAGAGCTCGACAGGTTTATCTACCCTGATATTCCTTCTTCTTTTCCTCCGTCCTTCTCCTTCTCATATACCTTCTTTGCCCAGTCCGTCACACATTCTTTGTTCGAGATATCGAGCAGGAGTAGGAAGTACTTGGGTCTGAGCTGTCTCACTCCCTCCTCCCCTGCGTTTAGTTCTACTTATCCACCTGGTGTGGCATTTTTTAATTCTATTCTTTCTCCTCCCCACAAGACGGCAAGATGCAGTCATTCATCAGAGCCTTTCTTTTCCTCGGCCTCCTCGCCGCCCTGGTTGCGGCCGCGCCGTCACCGATGGTCCAGAAGCGAGGAGTCTTCAAGGTCGAGCGGGTGGCAAACCCCAACTTCAAGGGCCACAATGGACCCAGACAACTGCTCAAGTCGCTGAGGAAATACCGCATGAACATCCCACCAGCATTGATGGACTCGATCCGCAACCAGGGTTCGACGACCACTGCTATCGAGGACAAGCTCACCAACAGCGCCGTGGCCAAGGAGTCCGGTCCCGGCCCGGCCAAGCTTGCACCGCTCGTCAACGTTAACGCTGCCAACACTACCTCCAACGCTGCCAACGGTACTGCTGGTGTCGGTCTCGTCACAGCCACTCCCGAGCAGGGCGATGTCGAGTATCTGTCCCCGGTGAACATTGGTGGCCAAACCCTGAACCTCGACTTTGACTCGGGCTCGTCCGACCTCTGGGTCTTCAACACTCAGCTCGCTGCTGCCTCCACCACTGGCCACACCCTCTACGACCCCACAAAGTCCACGACTCTGAAGATGGTTCAGGGCGCGTCCTTCTCTATCAGCTACGGTGACGGCTCTGGGGCAGCTGGCAACGTTGGAACTGATACCGTCAACATCGGTGGCGCCACAGTCACTGACCAGGCTATCGAGATGGCCACCGCTGTTTCGCAGTCGTTCACTCAGGACACCAACAACAACGGTCTGGTTGGTCTGGCATTCAGCAAGCTCAACACTGTCAAGCCGCAGCAGCAGAAGACATTCTTCGACAACGTCATGCCGTCGCTCGCTGAGCCCGTGTTCACTGCCGACCTTCGCAAGGCCTCCGTGGGTGCGTACGAGTTTGGCAGAATCGACAACACTAAGTTTAACGGCACCATGACCTGGGTCCCTGTCAACACTACCCAAGGCTTCTGGCAATTCCCATCTCAGATGTTCGCAGTCGGCACTGGCGCACCCGCAATGGGTCAGGCTGGCTTCCAGGCCATCGCTGACACCGGCACGACCCTGATCATCACCAACCCTACCGTTGTCAGCGGATACTACTCCCAGGTCCAGGGTGCCGTCAATGACCAGCAAGTTGGAGGCGTCACTGTTCCTTGCGATGCTCAGCTGCCAGATCTCATGATGTCCGTCGGTGATAACTTCATGGCTCGTGTCAAGGGCGCTGACATCAACTTCGCCAAGGTCCAGGGTAACAGTAAGTCACTCTCATTGATCAAATCTGTCAGAATTCAAAGCTAACGCATATTCACCAGCCTGCTTTGGCGGTGTTCAGGCCTCGCAAGGCAACCTCGGCATCTACGGTGACATTTTCTTCAAGTCCCAGTTCGTCGCCTTCAACGGCGGCAACAACTCGCTCGGCCTGGCAGAGCACCAGTAATTCTGGGTGGAGAAGGGTCAACATGAGTTACCAGAAGATGGGCGCATCATAGTGGGGCTGTTCATATCGAGCGTCGAGATCATTATTTCCTAGTTTTTCGCTGCAATCATATCATACCATTTCATCCCTTGTACATAACTGGCCATACAGTTACAGGATGAGACAGAAGGGAGGGTTGACTGCAATGGCACGAGTGGTACTCGTAGGCCGTTCGAGACAGTACGAGACCAATCAATAGAAAACAGTATTGTCAACTATTCAGACTTCCGAGACCGAAATGCAAAGACCCGAACTTTCACTAGAAAACACGTGAGCTCCGTCCGAGTGATGTCTGACCAACATCAAATCAGCTGGTGAAGCGGACTATTGGACTTGCTTCACTTAGACCTGGTGAACTTGCAACATGTTCCATCTAAAGATTTCGCACACTCAGTGGCCCGACAACCGGGGATCGTGGACTTGGCGGAAACTTTACGGGCCGGGGAAATTATGGGTTGAAACGGCCAGTGGTCTGGGATTCATCCCGACTCTGATAGCGGCCTTTTTTTCTCTCCTTGGCTCCGCGCCTTGACCGAGCTGCACTGCTGCTGCTGCTGCTCGTAATTACGGTGCTTCTGGCCACCGTGACTTATTCTGGATCATTTCCCCACCCATCGCTTGTTGTGCGGAGTTTTGTGCTGCGCCTGGTGTTCTGGGATGTGTTGGTGCTCTTACGAATTCTCATACTGCCTCCTCTTTCTTGGAGATTCTGGGCGATGGCTGACGATTGTACATGACTGAACTTCATTCTCTTTACTGTACTTGTTATTTTTATGGGAGAGGAGTTCATAACTCTTCAAGGTAGGGCCGCATGGATGTTCTGTAAACGCCGTGAAGTTAAAATGGTATGCTTAATTTGGCAGGGAAAATCAGTGCTTTAGGTTTTTTGCACGGCCGGAGGAATGACAGATACTCTAAAAGCAAATCCTGACGACTGAAAGCATCCGGCCTTTTTACGTGCGGATTATGCCGAGAGGTGTGGCATGCGCTGAGGTTTGAGTGCCATGCTTTGAATGGGTTGCGGTTGCAATGCAGGTGACGGGCCCGTTTCTAGAACATTGGGTGATATGGTCGTCTTCCTTGAGCCTGTTGCCAGAATGTCCTCCTGAGGCACATACGATGGCGTAGGTGACATATTTGGTGAGTAAGGACCAGTTGAAAGTTTGGTGAAGCTATTCATTACACACATCGACTTCGCATGCTCTGAATTTGTACCTATCTTCCGAGGTAGTCCTTCTCCCTCATCTGACCAACGGCCTGGCTTGAACATCGCTTGGCCATATTCCGGTCATTCTCATCCATCAAATCAGTGGTGTTTGTCTTGAGGATAACCTCAGCTAGTCTGTCGGCCACCGCGATACCTGCTTTATAGCATGTTTTGGAAAGACACTTGGAGTAGGCAGCCATTTCAACGACTCTATTTTTATTTCTGTTTTGCTTTTTCAAGAAAATAAAATAAAACAAAGATAAACTATAGCTCACCGCTGGTATCGCTGCTGTATTCCGTAACCCTGAGGCAGTGTGGGAGCTTCATAAATCTGAAGCCTCTTTCTGTTTTTCGAGTCATGACTCTCTTAGATGAAGACTGCTCCGATACATGTTAACCACATGCTTCCCTCTACTGTGTGGAGCACAACTACTTGAGTTATGCCTTATCCCCCTACCTTCAAGGGTTTGGACTAGACTGACTTCGATATATCTTGGCTAGCTAGTCGTTAGCTTCCCTCACCGAAATTCTAAGGCTGTTTGATCCGTCATCGACACTTTCATCGACCAGCGGCAAAAAGTCTTTTTGGGATCAAGTCCGATGTTGCATACAATGTGCCTGCATAGACGATTAGTATTCATGTTCACAATAGAAAAGAGTCCAATGGGCGATCGTCAAATTGTATTTTGTCTAAAGTGATAGTGAAAGCAGTGACTTGGAATCGACGTATTTCGTTGTCTATGTGTGGAGGTGCGAGCCCTTAGCCCTGGGATGCAATCTTGCTTAGGATCATATAAATTGTCAAATTCTCTTTGCAACTACCTTTATATACTTCTTAGAACTTATACAAGTTTGCAATTGTAGCTTCTACCTGCAAATGGCACTTGGTTGTTTCTACACTATGCCAGCGTTTTCTGGGTCCACATTCGCGTTTCGGAACGCCTCAATAGTGCGTCCTCCTGAAATGTGCTTGATGCATGCATACAGATGCCAATAATCTAATGTCGTCCTCGACTAAGTACCCGATCTCTTTATTTCTCTAATTTGAGGACGAAACACGGGGTAGATTCCACTTGCGGCTGTGCAACTCATCGCTTATTCGCGAAATCAAGGTTTACGTAGTATTAGAAGCATTCAGAACTGGGTAACAAGGGTAAGTGGTTCGTCCGCCAAGGCGACTATAGTCAGGTCCAATAGTCCCCACAGATCGGGTGACCTTCATAAAATAACATGTCATTGGTTCTGTTGCAGTATACCCCTAGCTAGCGCAGAATACCGCGTGAAGAATTGCACACAACAAACTGATGTCGTCGTATTTTTATCCGCTCGGTACTTCCACGCCGGAAAGCCAAGACTTTGCTCGTGTATTCTCCACATTCGAGTCCCCACGTTTCCCCGCAAGAATCTGATTGACTCGGCGCGTGATACGGCGAAGGGGAAATGCTTTGACATTCCGCCCAATGCCGGCGGGGGGGTTGTTCTGTGAACTCGGCCGTCAATCCTGCATGACCGAAAGAGTCCACCAAGATGCAGCGACCCGCATATGCGCCCTAATAGCGTGAACCGATATGGAGCCCAAGGTTCGTGACCATGTGCATATAAGTCCGAGATACATGCCATCAGGCGCGTGCGACGCGATCATGCTCGTTGGAGTCTTCACATTGTTCGACGTTCCATCAAGATGCGGATCACTGGCTCGTTCCTGGCCTTGGCCTCTGCCTTCGCGGTCAATACCGTCACAGCCTTAGACCCGTACGAGGGCTATGTTTTCGCGTATTTCACAGGGAACTCTAAAGCAGGCGAAAACATCTTTCTCGCGGCAAGCTCTGGCAACAATGCTCTGTCGTGGCAAGAGTTGAACGGAGGTCAACCCATTCTGACCTCTTCCTTGGGAACAACAGGCCTGCGTGATCCTTTCCTCATCCGATCACCGGAGGGAGACAAATTCTTTCTCATCGCCACTGACCTCTCCATCGGATCGGGTACTTCATGGTCGGATGCAGTGAGATTTGGGAGTCGATACCTCGAAGTTTGGGAGTCGAACGACCTGAAAACATGGTCGAGTCAGCGTCACGTTCTGGTCTCTCCTCCAGAGGCTGGTAATACCTGGGCACCCGAGGCATACTACGACGAAGATATCAGTGCCTATGTTGTTTTCTGGGCATCTTCTCTCTATGATGCGGCCGATACGAACCGGACAGGGGCCACCTACCATCGGATGCTGTACGCAACCACCCAGGACTTTGTTACTTTCAGCGAGACAAAGATCTGGCAGGATGCGGGCATGTCTCGGATCGATTCCACTGTTCTGAAGTCTGACAGTGTCTACTACCGCTTCACCAAGGACGAGGGTGCCGGCGGAACTGGCTGTAGCGATATTATTCAAGAGCGATCCGACTCGCTCCTCGCAACACTGGAGTCGTGGACTGTTGTCACCAGCTGCATTGGCAAGAACGCAGGCACAAGCGCAGTCGAAGGCCCTACTGCTTTCAAGGCAAACCCTGACGACGTAAACGGCGACAAGTTCTATCTATTCGTGGATGAATATGGCGGACGCGGATACATCCCTCTCGAGACTGCGGATATCGCAAACCCACAGTGGGCCGTATCGAGTTCCTACACACTCCCTACTAGCCCAAGGCATGGCACTGTCATCCCAGTCACCGCAGCCGAGCTTGCATCCTTGACAGCCAGCTCCTCAAAGCCCAGATCACCCGGCGCTGACCGTCTTGCCACGGCCAGAAAAGATCGCAAGAGTAGGCTCATGCCGCGCGACAGCCCTGTCTTGGCTGGTCTCTACGCCGATCCAAACATTGCGGCCTTCGGGGAGACGTACTATATTTACGCGACGAGTGACGGTTTCGCTGGATGGGGTGGTCAGGAATTCTATGTTTGGTCGTCCCCGGACCTCAGCACCTGGTCTCGGGCATCAGAGCCGTTCCTGGTCCTCAACGGCACATCGGGCAACGTTCCGTGGGCGACTGGCAATGCCTGGGCTCCTACCATTATCGAGCGAGATGGGAAGTTTTACTTCTACTTCAGTGGCAACAACCCAACGTACGACCGCAAAACTATTGGCGCCGCCGTTGCAAGCTCGCCGGATGGTCCATTCGTTTCGGAGTCGACCGCAATGATTCTCAACAACGAAAAGTTGACGTCCGGCCAAGCAATCGATCCTGCGACATTCCAAGACCCTGAGACGGGGATCTACTGGCTGTTGTGGGGCAACGGCCGGCCATTGATTGCCCAGCTGAACGATGACATGGTTTCTATCAACTGGGACACTGTCCAGAACATCACCGGGCTTGTCGACTTCAGAGAAGGCCTGTTCCTGGTATATCGTGATGGCATCTACCACCTCACCTACTCGATCGATGACACTGGATCAGAGAACTACCGAGTCGGCTACGCGACCTCTGACTCTGTCACTGGGCCTTGGACGTATCAAGGTGTAGTGCTTCAGAAGGACACAAGTCAGGGGATCCTGGGCACGGGGCACAACTCCATCCTTAATGTGCCAGGGACGGATGCTTGGTACATTGCGTACCATCGGTTCCATATACCTGATGGTGACGGGACTCATCGGGAGACCACGATTGACAAGTTGACGTTCGATCCAGATACTGGGCTGATCGAACCCGTGGTCCCAACTCTGACAAGTGTTGATCCGTTCCCAATTCCGGCTTCATAGTATGGGAGTACCAGCCGTCGTTGGTCATGAAAATGATCATCACTTCTGGCTTTGTATATACGTCGCAATATAATGCTGTATGGAAATATCGAAATGACGCACATTCACATACTTGACTGCCCTCAATCCAATAACATCATGATGTACCAAGATCTAGCCCTTATTTTGTCTCATACGATGAAAGAGTACTTATCTACTTGCTGTTTCCAATATATGAAGATATCGTGGATTTCACCGGTATGCCCTCACAAAGGACTTCTTCAGGATTGTTTTGCTACTTTTGGTCAACCGGGAAAGGCAAAATCAGAATTCTGACTGTGGCTTCCAATTACCTCCCTTTGATGTGCCCGCTACACGAATGCGAGTTTTTCTTACCACTGCCCATAACTTTAAAGCCAAGGCAGGCCACCCATCACTTTTGCTACTGCTCATTGCAGTGTTGAACGCCTCAGAAAAATAAGAGAGAAAGGAAGAGGGCACTCCACTTGTATTCCATTTCAAAGCCAGACGACATCGTCCTCAACGCCTCCCTCGACCTATGGAAGTATTGCGAGGTTTATCACAAATTGACCCGGCATCTTCAAGGACAGAGGCAAGATCCATCCTGCCTCGACTCTGGGCCATTTCCAGCGCGTTCAACTTCTTACGGTGTGTCCGTGCATTCACATCTGCCCCTGCATTCACCAAGGCTGTGACAACGTCCAGGTTGTCATCGCCCCCGAACGCCACAGAGAGCATCAGGCTCGTATAGCCGAACTCACGATCCGCTCCCCTTCCATGCCAGGATATGCTATCCAATTCCGCCCCAGCATCAATGAGCATCTGTACCAAAGGAAGCGAGTTCCATCGGCATGCTAATGCGAGAGGAGTCATCTCATCATGTCCCTTAGCATCAATCGATGCTCCATGGTCAAGCAGCAGATGAAGGATCTCAGTTTGATCATCGACCTCGCGATGCTCGTTGGTGGGCCAAACCACAAGATGCAACGGCGTGTTTCTCTCATCGTTCCGGATATTCAGCTCTGAGCCAGCCGCGAGCAGCAGGCGCACACACTCAGGATGGGTATGGTAGCTCGCCTCGGCCAGTGGGTACCACGAGCCGGCCCCTGGTTTAGATGGATAGGAAGGACCCAGAAGCTCACGCTCTCTCATCCGGCTTAATATCATCTTGACAACATTCATCTTGCCAGACCGGGCGGCAAGCTGCAGCGGCGTGTATCCCGCGTTGTTCCTCGGCTCCGGGTCGGCGCCTCGTTCCAGGAGTAGAGCGATTGTCTCGTCCCGATTGTCGCGTTCAGCGGCCTCAAGTAGAGGGGTGCCGCCCCAATGGTTCTGGTAGTTGATGGGTAAGCCCTTGTCGAGAAGATACCCCATGAACTCCGCAGGCGCACGATGGGCAGCCATGTGCAGCACACCGTTGCCCATGTCCCCGTACACATCCAAGTCTACTCCTTGTTCGATAAGAACGCGAGCTGCGTCCCAGGACCCCCGGAGTGTGGCTACTATAAGGGCAACAAAGTCGTTCTCGTCCCTGACTTCCTTGTCAGCTCCGGCATTTATGAGAGCTTCGACTACGTCCGCCCTATTGGCCTCCACAGCGCGAAGAAGACTGTTTGAAGGCCCGTGGCGAAGCATCCATTCCGCCGCCGGACAGCCTTTGGCATGTCCCATGGGCGTCTTGCCATCGTCATCTCGGATGTCGGTCTTCGCATCATGAACAAGTAGAAGCCAGACCACGTCGATTCGGCGCTCTGCCACGGCCCTGTGCAGCGGCGTGTAGCCCTCAGCATCCTCGACATCAATTTCAGACCCGGCGTTTATGAGTTTCTCCGCGATCAGTGAGTTGGATGCGTAGTGCAGGGCGCTTCTATCCTCGTCGTCAAGCTCGTTGACGTCCGCTGCGGAGCCAGGCCGGAGCAATTTCCTCAGGCTGCGGACATCCCCGTTCTTGGCGGCTTCATGCAGCGAAGGTCCAGGGGAGCTATTGGCTGTGCTCTTCACCTCCGAGACCACAGTGGAAACAGATCGCTCGATTTTCATCTCGCAAAGGTCGAGGTGTGTAACGATTTGTACATGCAGTAGCGAGTCTTGTTGCATATGTGTGCTATCGGATGCCGCGAACGAGCTTGACCAGGTAGGTGGGTCGTCAGCACAGTAGTGGACCTTCTTGGAATCCTTCAATGAATGCATGCGGGTTAGCCTATGTTGTACAGCCGCAGATCCTCCCCCGGTTATCTTATATCTTCAATAGCATTTAAGCATTGCTGACAGTGGCACACCATGGCTGAAACTGATAGCGACATGAGCCATAAGAACAGAGGGACGCACTGTGAAACGACAGTATTTAGACTATACCCTCAGAGTATGAGCTACGATTGTAAATCGGCAAATATGCTTCAATGCAGCGTTCCGAGACTTCTCAACCGTCTCTATCGTTTCCGTAAAGTTAAAGCAGTCGCATCATGTACGGCTGCTCTCCGCTCGATTGGTTGTCCCAATTCCCAATGATAAAGTCATCCTGTTTGTTTCCTTGCTCGTAAAACTCCACACATACTGCCGGACCAATGATTTTGCCCTCTGATACTCGCCTTGCTGCTCCTGGTTCGTTGGAATGAGATTGCACAGTTCCTTCTATGGTAGGTCTCACCGAGAGCATTGTTGTCGTATACTGAGCTACATCCTCGTTCACACGAGAGCCTTTTTGCTGATCTCTCCACTCTAGTTGCCAAATTGGAATCATGACATCGCCCGTACCCATCTGTTGAGGGCCAATGCCATACATTCCCCCTGCTCTGTTTCCCGGGTCAAATGGCTCCAGTGAGAATAGGCAATGTTCTTGTAGGAGGTAGTCCAATCGCTTGATACAGGCGCTCGAAATATGGAGCAGCTCAGTAGGGTGCTGACTGGAGTTTTCAGAATGTAGCATGGAGGACTGTCGACCCGCGTTCCGATCCTGAAAGCCTAGGATCTTTTCGAGCAAAACAAACAATGCAAAAATTTGGGTCTTCCTTTCAGATGTAGAGGGCAGGATATCCTCTAGTATGGACAGTACTCTTTCTGGGCATTCGTCCTCGCTCTGTGGTGGAGAATCGAGCTTCAACGCGCGAGTAACGTGTCCACCAGGGTGTCGACCAAGTGGCGCGTATGGAATAATAGTCAAAGAGTCGCAATTCACTATCACTCTGGCCTTATTTGTGTTTCCAGGGGAAGTCGGGTAATGTTCATGGGTGTCTGGATTTTTGATGAGAGAGTGATAAGGGAGATCCCGTTGTCGAGCTCTCGACCAGTCCGGGACCCACGACGGATAAGATGGATCCTCCGGTCTTGATATCGGTCCAAATTCAAATAAATGGAGAAGAACCTGGAGAGAAATATCATTATCACTTAGAGTGAAAAGATGGAAGGCTAAATCCCTATATATTCGAGTCCAGTGGGACGTGTAGTCCAAATGTAGATTTTGGCTCCGCGCGTCTCGGATGAGGCCAAGGAAGGCAGCGATCCGGTCTTTGGGCTCCATGCAATCCGATTCTTGGAAGGTTCACAGAAGCTTCAACATGTTGAGACCGGCCGTCGGCCTGCTCAAGTTCGCCATCACTTTTATCGGGTAAGACGAAACATCCAGAGTTTGGTACCGAGCCGCAGCCTTGACAAGAGTTGGAAGAGGTAGACCATGGCGACCGCAGTGAAGAATGGCCTGACGAGCAAGACAAGCCTCCTGAATGACCCAACGGCGACAGAACCACGCGCGTTCAGAGAATTGAAATAGTGACTGCTGTCCACAGAAGCCATCGCTGCCACAGTGCTTGCTGAGTGAGAACACAACGCGTATCGCCATTTCCCTCTTCTCGACTTCTGGGAACGAACTAGCTTCTCGGAAAAACCCGAAAAGCTTCGCTGTCATGCGGTTCGCAGGACCTAACCAGATATGGACTCTTTCAGCCTCTTCATAGATGCGTCCCATCATGGGGATTTGTTGAGCTCTTTCCATCTCGTCCGCCTGGTTGAGGCATAAAGCGTCGATCCACAAACGGTGGGTTCGGTTGGGCGACCGAAGATACCGGAGCAAAGTATCGACAGTAGGGGTGATGCTCAAGTAAGAAACGTCACCGTCGCATTCTACTTCCAGCTTCTTCGTGAATTCTGGGAGACCCCATGCGTATGACACAGCAGAGTATGTGACAGTTTGTGTTGTCGAGCGCCGATGCTGAATGATGGAGCAACTCAGTGGAGCTTCCTTGTCTTGCGATGGGTTCAAAACGATGAGCCGAATCGCATCCTCCCCGGATAGGGGTTGATACCGGTACTGAACAAAAATTGGCATGGTTCCTCACGGACATCTCTCGACTATTGACTGCGGTTTTCGGGGGGTCGATTGTGATGTATTGATCAGCAAACTCTGCTCTTCAGCTGGCATCACAGCCTTCAGCGTTCTGCCTGGGGCTTGGGTGCGGGTGCATAGATCTTACTTGAGGCCCAATCAGACGTACAAATGTAGTCAGCAGACGGTGCATATGCAGAAGGGTGTCCCAAAGTGACCTATCTATTCTCCCCCCCCCCCACCTGGGCCCTTTTCCGGCAACAACCAAAGAGCAGCCCCCATTTGCTCCCGTACAATCGATCCATATTGACTACGGTGCTTACTAAGTCTCCTGAATCCCGAATCTTGAAAATTCAATTTTGTCCAAAGCTGTTTTGCATGCATTCTGTTTGGCTGCTCGCTGTCAAATAAGCAGAACAGAATATGACCCTCGCCATTCGATAGAGGCCATATAACTAAAATCAGTGCTAAGATTGGTCAGTCTATGATGCCAGCGTCAATTATGACAGGCGACAAGGCACGAATACCGCAACTACTTGTTTGCAACAATCACTTCTGTCCACCCAATAGTACATGTGTTGTCTTGCACGTCTATCACCGAATCGCAGGATGTATATATAATTTTGTCTGAAATATGGTGACCGGAAATTGCGGGCCAGTATAAACCTTGTGCTTAAGGTTCAATAGCGCAGATGGGGAGGAGAGATCCAATTGTGTTGGAGTATTCTCCCACTTACTAGTTAGCCGGACACATTAAACTCGACAATAAGGTTATTATGCTTCATGGAATTCATTTTATACGAGCAAGTGGAATGAATATGCTAAGAGAATACTTTTACCCCCTCCTTAAATCCACAACTTTTTCGAGCGACAAATACCACCTTGTCTATATGTTAGTGATGATCAATTGTCTCCCTTTCACACTTCTTTCAGACTCGATGCTGTGTATTCGCTCCTGTCAAGATGAATCTATCTTTGTCCCTGATCTTTCTGGTCGCCGTGGTCTCAACAGTTTCGGCCACTCATCTCGTTCTCCCACTCTACGTCTATCCCACAGAAGGTGCATGGGACTATGTTTACAAAGTTGTCCGTGATAATCCTGCAGTCACTTTCGATGTTATCCTCAACGTCGAAGACGGGCCAGGGAGTCGTGATCCAGGCTTCAACGACGAGTGGCGTAATGCTACCTCGATTCTCAAGTCCTACAACAACGTCCAAACCTGGGGTTATGTGCACGCCGCGTACAATTCTTCATATCTGGGGGAGATGGCGGTTAATATCAGCTACTGGGCTCGCTGGCACCTGTATGACAAGGCAATTGCCCTTGATGGAATATTCATCGACGAGGTCCCTAACGACCAGGAGGGAAACAAGGCAGATGACGACGTCTACTACATGACGACCGCAGTTCTCTTTGCTAAGAGAATATGGGCCTCGTATGGGCTCAAAGGGCCCAATATCATCCTAAATCCCGGAACAGGTCCCGTCCACCCTGAGTACTACGACCTCGCCGATTTCGTGAATGTCTTTGAGGACTTTCCCTGGGCCTATGACGAGACGGTATTAGTGGAAAGTTTCCCTAGCCAACAAGGGCACAGGTCATCGTTCATTATGCATGACGTCTCCCTGACGGGATATAATGACACTACAGTGAAGGATTGGCTTTTGGCTTGGACACAGTCAGGTCTGGGGAGTTTGTTGATAATAAATCAGGGTTATGATACCTATTCAGGGGATGATTCAGGCCCTGCGACACTCGCAAATATTGCGGCTCTCCTCGGTGATTTGAGTAGCAAGAATAATACTAATTGAAATAGTCGGTTTGGAGCGACGACAGATGCTCCTGAAATTGAAAAAATATCAGAGCGCTATCGATCAACAGGCTTGCTCTAGAGAGAGCTGCTACTATTGTATTGTGGTCGTCCGCATAGAGCAGCTGAAATTGTGAACGAACACTGATGGTTTGGACTACAGTCCTTGCCATTCTCCATGGTTGTATAACAGGAAGTGATGTGTTCAAGATGAGGAAAACTATATTGGAGAAATATGACGACAAGTAGTACGTTGAGCTTCTCATGTCACTCTTTTAGCAGACAGAAGCGGATGACCCAAGGGGCTTGTAGTCTCAGTAACCAGTCCAACCAATCCCTTCCAAAGACTTGAGTAATTTCTGCCAGAAAACCACTCTGGTGTGAGAATGATTCAGAGCATTACCTCTAGATACTGAGACACATTTGAATCGCAATTTCAGTACGGAAAGGCTAGACCTTTTGTAAGCCGCCGCTGACGTTAGCTTTCGATATTTTGAGTTGAGCAGATAGCCTAACCAGTGTCTCAACTGTCGTGCAACAGAGAGCTGACTCATTATTCTATGCGTAGATGTGAGATCCCTTATCTACCTCAGCCGCATCGTATGTCTCCATATATGAATGACATGATCTCTGTCTCAAATGGCTCATAATGAGACACATACCTAGGTAATTCTTACTCACTGCCCAGCCTCGCCTTTCAGCCGCCGCGCTATGGATATCCAGAGCCATCAAGATGGAAAGTATAAAGAATCTATAGCCAAGTGCAGCAGAGGAGGAGAACAACTAGTCCCAGACCTCTACAGTTTGTCGACCTGCCCATATCTTGACAATGTTTTCCACAACAAGACTCATCCATGGCCTATGCGCCTTGCTCACTATCCAATTCAGATCGGCTTTTGCCCTGCCAGCTGCAAATTCAGACTTCCTCGAAAATGGTTTTACATTGGATGTACGGAGCCCTAGGAGCACCGAGGATTCAATTGCTCAAATTCAGTCACGGGCAACGAAACCATTTTACGCCATAGCCCACCGAGTACTCACTGTCCAGGGTGTCAAGAACGCCTTTAGCCACGGTGCAAATGCAGTGGAGATCGACTTTCAGCCCTGGAGCAAGAGCGGGTGGTGGGCAGACCACGACGGGACAGATACCAGTGCCGGCGGCACGGCACGAGAGGTCCTTCAGGCGGTCGCCGACCAGCGAAGAGTCGGCAAGCCCGTGACCTTTGTGTGGTTTGACATTAAGAACGCCGACTGGTGCAATGCCGACGATCCTCAGTGGGTGCATTGCTCCGTCACTGCCCTCCGGGACTTGGCCCGCGAGATCCTGCAGCCGGTCGGCGTGAGGGCACTGTATGGCTTCTACGGGACCACCTACAAGTACAACACATACTCCCGGATCGCCAATAACCTTAATAGCAATGAGGCAGTCAACCTAGATGGGAACCTGCCGTGGGCCCAGCAGAGCTTTGACAGCTCCGGGCCTGGTGACAACAGCCGGCGTGTCTACTCGTGGGGCAGTCCCACAATCAAGGACGGATTTGCCGACAGGGTTGCCAACCTAAAGGAAGCCGCTTCATCGGGCAATTTTGCCAAGGTGTTTTCGTGGACGACTTCGTCGGGAGACTCCGCGTATGTCAAACAATTAGTGGACTCGATCAAAGTCGATGGGATCATTTACGGCTACTCTGGCGCCAATTACGACAACGGCGCAACAGTCCAGACTGCGCTCAAGGACGTTACCAACGCTGTCAACGCGGCCTCAGGGCAGTATTATCTTGCTACGACTGGGGACACTCCGTGGTAAATGCTGCCCTCTAGTTTGATAAATGGTTGTTTATTCTGTCACTCTTACGATCGTGGGTTTTCCCCCGAGATCTCGCCTGTTTTTCGTTTTATTCTTTTGATTTAGTGATTGAGTTGGAAAAGCTTGGAGAAGTGACTTTTTAAACAAGCATCGGATACATGGACTGATGAGGGTGGATCTTACCCTCGTTTCCGAGCTAGAGACCTCTATGCAAAATACACACTCGTTGTCCCATCATGCTATGTCATAGATTTAGAATGATTGTGATCTAATTACGGACGGAAATAACGCGAACCCGAAGATACACAAAAATCCAGTAACGGGAGCTTTATGGATTCTGGAGGTGGTCGAGTGAGAGACCCGTCAATGAGAAGAGATCGTTTCCCTGTGAAGCCAGCAGAATTTCATACACATGATCTAGCTAATCGTCAATAAAATCTCTGCATCTGCCGTCTTATAAAGTAAATAGCCCAATGCCCCTATTCAAAATATTGGATGGAGTCAAAACAACATTACCCAAGATTTTCCGGATCTAGAAAGTCACCGCTATACTGACCTGTG
Source organism: Diaporthe amygdali (assembly GCF_026229845.1). Lineage (NCBI taxonomy): Eukaryota > Fungi > Ascomycota > Sordariomycetes > Diaporthales > Diaporthaceae > Diaporthe > Diaporthe amygdali. The sequence continues at coordinate 25,640 of NW_026517072.1, forward strand.
ATTACCAAAGCGATGGTTGGCAGCTCGGCGGAAGCTATGCAATCTCAATGAGGATCTCAGTTCACTGCGCTAGTGCTCTATAGCGCAAGAACCTTGAAAAGAGGAGCTTGGGGACCTCCAGAGCCAACCCCGTGGGCATTAGGATGATTCGAGAACGTTACTCCAGATTCCCCAGGCCAAAGACCTCGTGCTGTTCTCTTCGAGCGGCGTCCTTGTTGGCCGCAGCCGACGCCGATCCCACCTCGACCCACAATCTGGCCGAGAAACCATGCCGATCGTCCCGACCTGCTCCACAAAAAAGCCCAGTACCATTTCAATCCGACAGTAGGGCTACGCGGATTGTGGATAACGAGATTGCGCTTCAGGCATGGCTTCCCAGAGCCGCGGAATCTTCACGGACGCCGCGTCGGGAACTTCACCAAGCTTTCTGCCAAGGGTTGTTAAGCCTCCGCGGCTTGTCTTGGCTAGCAGACAATCACACCCCAACCTACGAACATGAGCCGCGATCGACGACGTTCAAGATCCGCGCATGGATGGATAAATATGTTCTGGAAACGCCCAAGCTTATTGAAAGCCCATGAATAGCACCCACGATGTTGGGTGAAAGACCCAGACGAGTCAATGATCGCAGGCCGACTGATTCCCCAAGTACACACACAGGCCAGAATATCCCGACTTCAAGACGGAGCCCAAAACTGGCCAACGCACGCTCAGGATCCAGCGCGACCTGTGGTCTTCTTCCATTATCTTGCCCGAGATCTTCTTTTTTAGCCAATCCTCGCCGTTCCCGATCCTCCAGGACCAGTCCCTCCAGGGCCCAGAATACCACCGCGAGTATGGCCGAGTACACGACTCCATCCCCGGAGAAGTAGTGGACTCACCTGGAGACAATTCAGGGGGCCTACTGGGGAACATTACTCTTGCCTTTCTCCAGGCTTACAAACACGGTCTTCATGAGGGGTTCCCGTGCACACCAGCCACTCATCCAGAACGCTACGGGCTTCCTACTTGGTGTTCCGAGGGTGATAGCCGTCCGGTATAATTAACTGGCCTCCAACACGATCCCAAAGCCTCACTTTAGCCGAAGGCGGTCTAACCGGTCGGCCGCATTCCGGCGTGTCTTCTACAGACTTCGAGACTGGACTCTTACACCACTACGAATCATGTGCGCGTTCTGACTATTTGATTGGTTTCAATGACGCGTATGGACTGCGGCTCGTTGTCCCGAATGACCTTGGAGATGATCGTGGACTTACAGGCTCGGAGATAAAGTAGGGGATTTCGGAAGACACGAAGTGCTGAAGGAGCAGATGAAGAGCAGGGGGCAGGTACACCGATTAGGAACAAGCACCAAGGAAATTTATTGTTAAAAGGTTGCTTGTTGACCATCTTAATTTCAAATATACTGAGCTTTCCTTTGTCGATACTCCTTTACTTCGTTGCACCTCCTTAACCCCTACCATCGATTGCAACACAACACAATGGTCGCCGGAGGAGCTGTAACCAGCCAGTCGGCCGTTGGCCGCGCCGCTGCCGGCAAAGAACACGGCATCGTAGGCATGCTGAAGAATCCATACGTCTTCATGACCTGCGCCTTCGCCAGCATCGGCTGCTGCATGTATGGATACGATCAGGGCGTCATGTCCTCGATCCTGGTGATGGAGAACTTCCAAGCCCAGTTCCCCGACCTGATGGGCTCAACCATCCAGGGCTGGCTCGTCGCTGCCCTCGAGCTTGGTGCCTGGGCGGGCGCCCTTTTCTGCGGCTGGCTGGCCGATTCCATCTCGCGGAAATACGCTATGATGGTTGCCGTTATCATCTTCACTGCAGGCACGTGCCTACAATTCGCCGCCACCAAGTCCGACCACCTTTTCGCCGGCCGTGTCATTGGAGGTTTTGGTATCGGCATGTTCTCCATGGTTATTCCGCTCTACCAAGCTGAAATAGCGCCCCCTGAGCTCCGCGGTGGTCTCGTGTCTCTGCAGCAGCTTTCGATTACGATCGGTACTGCGGTTGCTTTCTGGCTGGACTACGGAATGCACTTCGTTGGCGGTAGCGAGTGCAAGCCATATGGTGTTCCGGAGGCCGATTGGTACCTCGAGGACGGCTCCTTCAACTACAATGCCGCTCATGGTCATCTTTGCTCGGGAGAAAAAGACATCTCGTGGAGATTTCCCCTGGCACTCCAGCTCATCTTCGCCTGGACACTCTTTGTTGGCATGTTCTTCCTACCTTTCAGCCCGCGTTGGCTTGCAATGAAACACCGTGACGAGGACTGCTTGTCTGCCCTGTCCAAACTGCGACGACTCACACCCGAGGACCCGGTTCTGCGAACTGAATTCCTCGAGATCAAAGCCGCAGTCATGTTCGACGATGAGGTTGAGTCGGAGCTGGCCCAGAATGGCCGCTTTGGCACCTGGAAGCCAATGTTCCAGATGAACATGTTGAAGCGTGTTGCAATCGGTGTCTGGATCATGATCTTCCAACAATTTGTAAGTCCTCACAAACAGGTTCAGCATCGCTATGTAGCATAGCATAATACTAATGGCTGCTGCACATAGACTGGTATCAACTCCGTTCTCTACTATGCACCTCAGATTTTCGCAACATTTGGCTTCACGGACACCACCACAACGCTCCTCGCTACCGGAGTTACTGGAATTTTACAAGTTCTATTTACTTTCCCCGCCGTACTCTATCTTGACAAGTTTGGCCGCAAGACCTTTCTTATGGCGGGTGCCATCGGAATGATGGCATGCCACGTCGTTGTCGCCGCGGTCGAAGGTTCCTTCGAGGACGACTGGCCGTCACACCGCGCCGGCGGCTGGGTCGCCATCGTATTCATCTGGCTCTTTGCCGTAAACTTCGCCTATAGCTGGGGACCCGTGTCGTGGGTCCTGGCCCAAGAGATTTTCCCAAACTCCCTTCGGTCTCGGGGTGTTTCAATTGTCGCTTCCACCAACTGGATGTTCAACTTTGTCATTGGTCTTACAACTAAAGACATGCTGGCATCGATGAAGTACGGAACTTACATATTTTTCGCGTGCTTCTGCGCCATGGGCACTTTGTTTGTTTGGAAGATGGTTCCGGAGACCAAGGACAAAACGCTGGAAGAGCTCGATATCTACTTTGGTGGCGACGATACCACTATTGCTCAGGAAGACAAAGCTAGGATGGACCGGATCTATGCGCAACTCGGGTTATCTGGTGTTGAGCGGCCGGAAGACTTAGCGGAGAAGGACATTGCCGGTGTACAGCACCTTGATTCTGACTCTGTAACGCCTCCCAGCAAAGCGTAAAATGCGCTGGTTGATGTATATGCTCTCAGCATGTCGTTGTACAAGGCGTTGAATGCTTCCCTCTGGGACTGATTCCTAAGGAGCTTGTACGCGTTCTTGATCTTCGCACGGCACTCCTATTGTTAGTAGAAAGACCTGCCAGTCTGTAGCAGATACCCTTTGTCGATAGCAGAGTTACCTTGACGAATTCCATTGGGTCGAAATTATTGATGGACCCGGAGCTGTCTATATTCCGCATCATGCGTCGATTTTCTCGCTCGAGAAGCATCTTCAAAAGTTGAATTGTCGATATGTCTTCGAGAGGCGTGTATTCGTACAGCAAATAATGCTCGAGGAGATGCGGAGACGACGTAGTTTGCAAGGTAGCCCGAATGATCAATGAAAGATTACATGTGTAGGACCCTAGAATTAGTTTCGATGACAGAGCAGTCGCGTACAGAGAACCTCAGAGAGATACAAAAAATGTACAGGATGTTGTTTGAATTTCTCGACTTAGACGAGATTTCACGCAATGTTTGGATGGTTTAAAATTCGTGAGAAAGAACAACCTCTGGAGTCGTGGAGAATTTGCGCTAAATCCCACTCGATGAGAGCACAACGCCCTGATCGTGGAACGCGGACGGAGACCCTTCTGTTCGGGGAAGGGCATCAGCTCTCCATGTCCAAGAACATTCGTCGATCGCCAAATGTTGCCGCGGTCTTCGATCATTTGTTGCATGCAACATGTCTATGGCTGCTCAAGTGTAAAAAGAAAAGGATTGATGCGGAGTAAGCCATCGACTTTGGTGTCACCACACTCATCGAGAACAGCCGGGAATTTGAAGATGACAAGGCGTGTGCGATTTGATTGGAGGTGTTCAAAAGTAAAATGCAAAGATGCGAAGATATAATTCAAAAATTTACAATTGCATTAATTAGTATCTCACAATCCCTTTTATCTGCCTTCATTTTATGTGTCCTACGTACCTGGGTAACAATAATGTCATAGTTTCCCATGGAAAACAACTTTATAATCTTTTTTAGAAAAGCATCAATATTTGTTAGTCCTTTCTAAAACTATTCAACGTACAAATCTGTAGATGACTAAATAAGCTCCCCTAGTCTAATGCTCGCAGATTCGCCAGATAAAGAAATAAATCGACCAAGAGCCATGAGAGGGAAGTAGTGACGATACAAAGTATACCCCATGTAGAGGAAATTTGGAAACCCTGTTCCAGTAAAGAGATTTTCAGACCATGATATGCCCTTGCCCCGAACATCATTCTGGTTGCGGATCAAGTACTCGACGCCTCTCACCACCGCTTCATCGGTTGAAGTGCACGTCGTTAAGAGTGCCATTAGAGCCCATGCCGTTTGTGAAGGAGTCGAAGAGCCGATTCCCTGTTTCTCCGGATCACGGTAGGTTTCGAGACTTTCGCCCCACCCACCATCGCTGTTTTGTACAGTCTTGATCCACTGTGAGCCGTTTAACGTCATACTCATGACTTGATCGTCCTCTGTGAAGTATGAGAGCCCGCACAATACATTGCTGGTGCCGTAGATGTAGTTGACTCCCCATCGACCGTACCACGCGCTGCTTGTCTCCTGAGTACGGGCCAGGTATGAGATGCCACGATGGGATGCGAGAACTATCTGGTCCAGAAGTCCCTCGTCAATTTCGATCTTGTGTTCCCGACCTTTCTGGATCAGGAGGCCGAAAGCCTCCAAGATATGGCCGGTAACATCTGCACTTGAAGGATCACAGAGGCTGTCCATATCGCTGAAGGGGATCTTGTTCAGCCACAGCTTGTCGTTGTCCACGTCAAAGGCACCCCAGCCTCCATCCTTGTTCTGCATCCCACATGTCCACTTTGCCGCGTGTACCACGGCTTTGGAGTGGGTCGCGTGAGGGTTCTGGCTGATCATGGCCAAGATAGCTGCAGCTGTGTCATCCACGTCAGGATACCACTCATTGCAGTATTCAAACGAGAACCCTCCTGGTGTCGAATTTGGACTGTAAACTCGCCAATCGCCCTCTGGCCCCATCACTTGGCGCCTTTTCAGCCAGTCCACTGCTTTCTCAAGGCGAGGGTCGTCAACGGAAACACCAGCATCGCACAGGCCCCTCGTCATGAGCACAGTATCCCACACTGGGGACGGACAAGCCTGGAGCCGTTTTCCTCGTTCGTCCTGCCAGGTGAATCTTTCGAGAGCCTCAATCCCAAGACGGACTGGGTCGCTATCAACATTGTAACCTTCAAGGAGCAGAGCGTGGACACCGGCGTGCATGGGCGGGATATATCCTGCAAAATCTCCAGAAGGCTCTTGGCGTTCCAAAATCCATTTCACGCATTGCTGGCGAGCGTACTGACGGAGAGGGTTCCTGCGCAAGCCGCCCAGCCAGAATAGGACCTTGTCGACAGCGCTGAAAGCAAATGACAAATAGCCCGAGCTGAACATTTCTTGGAATGAGGGGACTAGTGGCACCATTTTGTCGAGTGGGTTCCGCCAGATCTCGTCCAGGAAGGTGTTCTTCGCGGAATGGCCGTTTGGCAAGGCATAGACCGGTCGGTGATGGGCAATTATGAGCATCGGAATAATAGTCAACCTCGCCCAAGATGACAACTTGTAGACGTTCATGGGAACGGAGGGCGGTACGAGGATGAATTCGACTGGGAGTTGCGGCGTAGCGTCCCACGGGAACAGCCCGAACTGAGCAAAGAAAAACCTCGTGAAGATGCGCACTTTCTCTACTCCGCCAGAGGACAGGATGAAGCGTCTTGCTAGATCCATCTCCGGTGCGTCTGGAGACTCTCCCAGGATCTTGAGGGCCAGATATGCTTCACAGCTCGTCGATACATCTCCCGGGTGCTCTGGGGCAATGGACCACGACCCATCATCTTGTTGTTGTCCAAGCAAGTAGCGTCTGTATTCGTCGGCACAGGGGATTTCTTTCATATCTGGATGTATTACAAGATAGAAAAAGATTTGCTCCGCCGTCATGGTAACATTGGAGCGCAATTCACCGCACCAGTGACCATCTAGCTCGGCAATGTCCCATGCATATTCAACAGCCTTCGCAACGGTCTTCCTTGCCTGCTCGACTAGCCTTGAGGCTGGCGCCTGGTTTGAGGAAGACATCGCGGTAGGTTCAGCTTGATGAAGTGTAAAAAGACGACTCATGAATCTATGGCTTAAGAAAATGATGACCATCCAAAATGAGGATCAAGAAGTGGCAGACCTTCTTATAGTGAAATCAAGAAACAAGAAGTATCATTGAATATTGGTCCGGAAGACGCCCTGGTTCGTGGTCCGACTGAGGCGAAGACGTGCTCCGATGCAAAGAGCGAACCGACGCAGAGAGCATCGTTAGCAGTCTACCGTTCGGGAAGTTCAGAAAGGTTGCATATCACGATATTGAGCCGGAGGTTTTCGACGTGGCGTATGCATATCTGCTGATGATCCCGATTATTACATCGCAAAGATCCCCATAGCATGCAGCCCAACAAGCCACAAGCGTCAGGTGTAACTCGACTGTGTCTCAGGATCCGTTGAACATTCTCTTGTATTACCTATATATATTGCATGGTGATCACATTGTCCAAGCCACCGAGAACATTTTAAATGAAAAACGAAAAGGGAAAAAGAAAAAGAAGCCTCAACGCCCGCGGCTTTGTCAGCCTACTAGCTCAGACTGGACAACTAACCTCAGATTTGAAAGAAGAAGATGAAGGGCTGCTTCTAAGAGTTGCAAATGCAGAGTTTGGAAAAGTAGGATCTGAAGCTCGATGTACTTATAAGTGAACAAAACAAGGTTATTGAATTGTTAAATATAGAAAGAAAGCGTATAATGAAAAAACGTAGTGTGGATATGCAAAGGTGGGTCACAAAGGGGTCGGGCGGATAGTGAGCAATCACTGGAATCTATCTTAAGTGACATTTCCAAAATACCCAAGTCTGAAATACCGCTTTGGTAAGTCAATCGAGTGACATTCTGTAGGATGATAGGAGTAAGACATAAAGAATGCTATCGCCTTTGGTCCAGATTCTGGGATCTTATTACTTGCCACTTCCCTATATAGATCCTGACTTTGACTAGGAGACTTGAAAATGATTCGAGTAAGACGGGTAAAAAAGCCCCACCAAGGCCTTTTCTCGCTTTATTGAATTGGATGCAATTATCCGTGCCTCTGTGTTATGCGGATACAAATGGGGGTAATCTAACACCTCCGTTGATGCGGGGAAAGACTTGGCCATTTCGACGTGACTGTGTAACCCGCGCATGTCGACCCAAGAAATCTAATTTGTTCAAGGCGACCTCGGTGTAGCTATTCTACGATGCCTCTTCAAAATTTTGTGAGATCGCCCACGGCATTAGACTCAGCGATTCCTGAGGAAGGACCTGTTATGTTTTCCAGAAGCCCACAGGCCTCCGTCGAGTTACAGAACTCGGTCGTTGTTGTGGACCAGCGCGATTATGAAGGAGTGCACATCGCGGCAAGAAATCTAGCTGATGATTTTTCTCGGGTTACGAAGGAGCCTCCGAGGAACATCCTTATAAGCGATAACGCGCGCATTGACGTCCATGGAGGCGTCGCCATTATCATAGGCTGCATCAAGTCCAGCTCCTTGGTGCAGGAACTGGAAAACAGCGGAAAAGTTGATTTTTCTGCCATTCGAGGGAAATGGGAGTCGTTTCAAACGAGTCTTGTCCGTGACCCTTTCGAAGGCTGCAGTTGGGCACTAGTCATTGCTGGTAGTGACAAAAGAGGCACAATATACGGTACCTATACATTGTCAGAGCAGATTGGCGTGTCTCCGTAAGGTGGCCCCCTCCTCGTCTGCATTTATTCACCATGTCGACCAATGATTAAGTATTCGCCCACGTAACTGACTGAAAATTCGAAGATGGTATTGGTGGGCTGATGTGCCACCACAGCACCATTCTCAAATCTTTGCTACCGATAAGACCAACATTCATGGCCCTCCCAGTATCAAGTACCGTGGAATTTTTATCAACGATGAAGCTCCAGCACTTACAGGCTGGGTGCGCGAGAAGTTCGGCGGGTACAACGTGAAATTTTACGAAAAGGTCTTCGAGCTTCTGCTTCGGCTAAAGGCGAACTTTCTGTGGCCTGCAATGTGGCCGGGCTATCCAAACCCAGGAGCAAGTTTCTTCACAGATGACCCGGACAACCAGAAAGCTGCCGACACACACGGAATTGTGATGTCGACATCCCACCATGAGCCGATGCAGAGGTTGAGCAATGAGTGGCTGGCGGAGGGCAATCCCTTAGGGACTTGGGACTGGATCAGCAACAAAGAGAAGATCACCCAATTTTTCAGAAAGGGCGTGGAGAGGGCACAAGATTATGAGAGCTACTTTACCATGGGCATGAGGGGCGAGTATGACACGAAAATGAAAGGTGAGGATCCAGCAGCTGTCGTGAGAGACGTTTTGCGTACGCAGAGGTCTCTCATAAAGGAAGTCCATGGACGAGAAGATGCAGTGCCGCAATTGCTGGCATTGTACAAGGAAGTGCAAGTGCAGTATGAGAGTGGGAGACTAGGCGTACCTGACGATGTGACGCTGTTGTTTTCGGATGACAATTTCGGGAGCATTAGGCGGCTTCCACATGGAGATGAGTCCAAAAGGAAGGGAGGAGCGGGACTCTACTACCATCTCGAATATGTTGGGACACCGCGAAGCTACAAGTGGATCAACAGCAACTCTCTGGGCAAGACATGGCACCAGCTGCAGGAAGCCCATAGTCGAGGGGCGAGGCAGATCTGGGTGTTCAACGTGGGAGATATCAAGCCGCTCGAGCTCCCTCTGACATTTGCCATGTCTCTGGCGTGGGACATCAACTCTGTCAAGCCAGATGGTATTCCCGATTTTTTCTTGAGTCTTTCGGCACGGCAATTTGGTGTTGACCTCAGCCAGGATATCGCAAAAGCTTGGCATGAATACGACACACTCGTCGCTCTGCGTCGCCATGAGCACATCGAACCAACGACTTTCTCTCTTCTTCACTACAGAGAAGCCGAACAGATTTGTGCGCAGTGGGAATCGCTCTTGGGGCTCGCACAGTCTATTTGCGACCGTGCCACCGAGGAACAAAAGCCGGCCATCTTCCAGCTGGTGTTGCACCCCATCAAAGCAAGTGCCATCTTCGTGCGCCTGCAGGTCAACCTGGCACGAAACCAGATGTACGCGCGGCAGCGGCGCAACTCCACAAACCTCGTGGCAAAGCGGGTCCTCGAGCTTTTCGATGCTGATTTTGATCTTTCGGAGGAGTACCACACTCTGCTTGGAGGGAAGTGGAACAATATTCTCTCCCAACCACATTACGGTTTTCGGGACACCTGGCACGCCCCGAGTCGAGATATGATCAGTGGACTCTGCTACGTCCAGACGAGGCAAAAGTCGAATCCGATTGTTGGCAACATGGGTGTCATGGTCGAGGGCCACGAAGGAGTGAGGCCAGGCTTGACCAATGAGAACAGTGACTTCACCCACCCGAGTCGCGGAGACTTGGTCCCTGGTGTCACGCTAGGTCTAATGTCTCGTTACAGCACGGATACGAGATGGTTCGAGCTATTCACTCGTGGGCCTTCGACGGTTCACTGGTCCCTGAAAGTGCCGTACCCTTGGGTGAGCTTCTCGAAGGAGTCTGGGACCTTGGTTCCCGGAGAGGACGACCAAAGGATCGATGTTGGAATTCAAGAGGACCTATTGCCAAGCGACTTTGACGAAGTCATTCTCATCGACGTGTTTTCCGAAGAAGGTGACTTCGAACAGATCCATCTACCGGTAACAGGCCGTTTGCTTCCACCAAGCTTTGAAAGGGGCTATGTGGAGATGGATGGGCACATCCGTATTCCAGCGCCGGCAGGACAAAACTTGGAACACTCACATCGATTCCTCCCTGACACAGGTCGATCACAACTAGGATCGATTGCGCTGCGGCCAGACAATGAATACCCAAGTCCGATCTTCGTGGACTACAAATTCTTCGTCTTCTCCGATACCCGGACTACTGGTCGCTCGACTCTTGTCCTATACTTCAACATGACCCTTGACTTTGACCCAACGGATCCCATGGCATACGAATGGAGCATTGACGATGGCCCTATTCATCGAGAACTGTTACTTGAGCCTGAGCCAGCCAGAGATCCAGAGTTACCTTCTCCTGAAGGCTGGCTCACAGCGGTGCAGGACTGCTCATGGAGGAAGCAACATACCCTGAATCCAGATACTGTGTCGAAGGGTGAACACGTCCTCGGTATCCGGCTGCTGCATACGAATCTGATACTAGAAAATATTGCGATCGATCTTGGTGGTCTAAAGGATAGCTATTTAGGGCCACTGGCGACTATTGAGGTGACAAGATGAGATGTGTCTGGTGAGACCGAGTGTTCTGACACGCACTCAGCAGCATCACAAGATGCCTTTAGGTGTCAGCTCTTGCTTGTCAGCTTGATCCTTACCGGCTGGGCAACCAAATCAATGACTTGAAACCCTGTATTATCAGTGATGTGGTAAAGGGGGGCTGATCATCTGTGCACAAATTCATTGGCGAGATCCCGGAGCATGATGGCTCTCCTTGTTGATGTTCGAGAACAAGGGTTATGCTCGCTGTATGAGGGAGAGTGTAGGGGCACGAAGGCATATCCCTCATCACGCGCTTACTGTGCGACTAGGACGGGCAACGTGGAAAGTATAATCGCACATTGGAAGTCGTGGAGTCGCTTTTAGGGTAGAAAAGTGAAGGTAGAGCCTTTCGTCAAACCAGCCAGGTGCCTGATAACAATATTGCCCAAAGCTGTTGTGGTGATCCATGTTAATCATTGTCTGGGAGTGGATTGCTTCCCTCATCGATTCCATGCTCCAGTCTCCGGTGCTCCTGTCGTTTACGAAACAAGTCAAAAGTGGCCTCGCATTGGTCGCAATGGATAGGCGGCTGTCACAGAAAGTAGCAGGTTAGCAGGTCTCTAGCCGTAAGCAAATGTAGGGAGTAATCGAAGATGAATAACTCACAGTATTTTGTTGCAGGAATGAAAGGGGAAAGTATGGCCGTTCGTCTGATACTACGACAAATAATCCCGTCTTTCCATGCCCAGCGGCGTTCCAATTGGAATCCGTATCATGACTAAAGGATAATATCTCATCCCGCATAGCTGCCCATCCTGTTGGTGGATTTGTAGGGAGGTGCTGGTCTAAGAGAATCTCCTTCTGAGCGTAAACCATCTCCCAGGCCCAAGCCACATATGCAAAATTGGTTTCATTACGGCCTAATTTTGAGGGGACAAAGATGCGGGTGCGTGTATCGCCTCCTCCGACTTTTGAGCGTAGAAGCCGTGACTGCTGGTCGGGGTCGATATCGTAGAAGGGTGCAAGGCCGTATGTCTCATCGACCCCATTTGCGTTCAGGAAACGGTCTAGCACTGGGACCCTAACCTTGAGACCCCGGATGATGGCGATAGTAGGGCCTTCGCCGCCCATGGTGGTGCAGCGGGAGTCAGATGACTGAAGGGTGGGCGTATGTGGTGCAGCTATGTGGTGCAGCTCAGCTGTACGAAGGAGGTATGAGGAGGTGTAAGCGGAGCAATTGCTCCCCGCCTTACTGCCTCGGCCACGAATCACACGGCAGGATGCAATGACATCATGTTGCCAAGTGGGGCTGACGTCGCCCAGGCAGCCCCGCCAGCCCACTCCGTAACTGCAATCCACGAACATGTCTGCCGATTGCACCTTGTACAAAGACAAAACACGACCGCCTCGTTCTGATCCAGAGTCTTGTCCCCCGCTCTTCTACTTCCTCACGCTCCCACTACCACTCCCACTCCCACTCCCACCCAACTTGACACCCTAATCTGATCGACATCAACACCCTCCTCGACACGATACCACCCTGAAGCTGCAAGACAGACCGTCAGCCTGCAACATGTACCAGCACATCTACACCCTCTTCCTCCAGCTCTGCCTGGCCGCCCTCGCCTTTGCCGCCCCCGTCGCACAGGAGATCTCTGCCAGCACCGTCAACAACAGCTGGCAGTATGGCACCGGTGGTGGAATCATCGGCTTCATCGTGTTGATCCTTGACATTATCGTCTTCAGTACGTCCACGGCCCATCAAGTCCCCCTCCCTTTGTAGAGGTCACCGCTCAGTCCAGCCTGCTAACCCGCCCGTCCCCACCACAGTCGAGGTCCTGAAGTCCAACCGCCCTCCCATCCACAAGCTGCTCTGGTGCCTCGGCGTCTTCGTCTTCCCCATCGTCGGCCTCATCGTCTACTTCTTCTTCTCCGACCGTGCCAAGCACAACAGCGGCAGCGGCTCCTACGAGCCTCTGCCCTAATCAACACGAAGTGTCACACACAATGCCAATGGCCCAAGTCATGTGAAGGAGTCATTCGAGGCGTTGGTTTGGGTGCCCATGCATGCGATGCTGGTGTGGGAAAATTCATCATGGGCCAAATAAGAATGTGATGTCGTTGCAGAAGAGGCGTTTGATGGAATGGACTGGAATACACGCAGCGAGCGAGTGAGATCGACAAGGCCAATTTTGGTCAATGCTTTACAGAATTACACGATTATGATTCACGAAACCAATGCGTCTTGACAAGCTCTCCCGTACATCTCATATGCCCCCTCTTTTTGACAGAAATTATACCGATCCCGCGACAAGTCCTCCTCACGAGTGCCCAGCTCTCCAGACTGACAGAGCTTTCCCCAAAAACCCAGGAATTCTTTAACTTGAATTTGAGATGCATCGTACTCCTTGTATGTCGTCTTCATGACCCAGCTGCGGGAAGACCACGTTTGTGTACCCATTTAAGGGTATAGTGACGCTCCCCTCGACTCCATTTACCGGACCATGGAGCATATCCTCGTTGAAACACTCGCTCCTTGTTTTCGACCCGGTTCGCAAGCACTGTACCACTCTTCTTCCATGAAGTCGCCAGTGCTCTCAGGTGCCGGTCTGCGGCGCCATTCCTGTGCCTCATGCCCAGGTGTGCAAGCATGGGCGTAAGCCTCGGCTTGCGTCCAACTCGGCGTGGTGGTGCTTTCCGGCGCGTTGAGGATCTCCTAATGAAGTGGCCGACATCCAGATCCGAGTGAATGGTCATTTTCGGCGAGACATAGCTTTCCTTCTCGTAGCTCGTCGGACGACTGCTTTCAGAGGAGACGGACTCTGTCCACTGTAGCAGACTGTTCATGCTTGTGTCGGAAGACCCGCATGAGTATATCGTGTCTAGTCGGTCGCTGAACTCATATTTCTCGTCGCTGGCCTCGGTCCATCCCTGCCCAACTCTCAAGAGAGAGCCAGGCTGTCCTATACCCAATGGGGCTTCTAGTTCCTGCTCCAACAATATTCTTTGGAGATAATCCACCTTCTGTTTAAGTTCCTCTCTATCTTCCATTAGCACATCGATGTCGCCTTCCAAAAGTTTGAGTCCATCCTCCAATTGCTTGTTGTGACGTCGCAGCTCCTTGTTCTCCTCTCCTGCACTGGCTTGTCGGTTTGATATGGCCATCGTAGAAAATGCCGAGGGCAACACTGTTTCCGGCTCATCATCCGTAACATCGGCGTCATTATCATAGTCTGAATCTGAGTCCGACTCGGCTTCCATTACCTTGGCGTACAGAGGTGTCACTGTCATCTCACTGATGCAATTTTTCAGCTGAGCCCCAGGAAGTCGATCGCCCTTCTTGCCGTCTGTCTGCTTCGTATTCTTTCTCCGGTTTGCTGGCTCACTGCAAAGGTGATTCCGCCTCAAGTGCGCGGCCGCCCGGCTTCGTGTGCTGTATAGCTTGCCTGTGCTGCAGGACGTACACTTATCCAACGGAGACAGAGGCTGGCAATCGGTCTCAGCTCTTGGAACGACACATTTCCATCTTTTGACGTCGCCGGACCGCTCTGTTACAGAAGGCCGCCGGAGTTGTAGGGAAGGCAACTTTCCAAAGTTGAGAAGAATGTCAGCCAAAGTCTCAGGTGCTGGCACCATGTAAGCCACGAAGTCTCGCTCAGCCCCGAGGATCACATGCCCGTAGCAAGTCCCCGTGGCAGGATCAATGACTGCTGAGCCGGAGTCGCCCTGCTCAATCAACTCTGAAAGCTTGACGGTGTGCACTGCTTGGGACAGTGATGAGCCACCAAGCTTGAGCAAAGTCTTTTCAGGCAGGACCACGCCGGCAATTGGTCCGCGAGACGTCACCACGACGATGCTGATGGCTTCATTGCCAACCTTGGCAACGTTGAGGATCACTTTTCTCTGTGTACCGTCGCCTTCTCCTCCAAGGATCTCATTGCTAGCCTGGCCGATTTCTAGCTCTGACAGTTTGATAAGTGTGTAAGGCGGAGTTAACTTGTGGCTCGTCAGCGTAGGGTCCATCGAAATTGGCGATGCCGAATGCACGTCTTGGTCTTTCCATTTCAATGAGCAGCCGATTGCGCCACTAGGTAACTCGCACTCGTCGGTCTCAGAAGCCGACTTTGGCATCAAATTCGACTCCCCTAAGGCTTCTGCGGCATGGAGACTAGTGATCTGATACAGCTCCTTGCCAATTCTAAGTATCAGTCCGCCGGTCGCCTTTTGAACGCGTGACCCTGTCTCGGAGGATATTTTGAACTCGAGTCTTCTGCCGAGTCGCGGCCCCGATATACCACTCGCAACAGGATTTGAGGTCTTGGGGTCACTTCCGTTGGTTCCAGAGGCATGTGAGCCTCTAGATTGGCATTCTTCGTTGGGCAAGGAATTGGAAACACAGCCGACTGCGAGTGGGAGAGAGCACGGATCTTGCCGGGAATCTGGACACCGACGAAGAGAGCCACGGTCTCCCATTGCCGCTTCAGGCTTTTCCATTGCTTCTTGACTATCAGAGCAGATCGTGATGGTCGGGTTGGCCTTTTCCTGTCTTCGGCCGATGATGTTCAGCTGAGGAAATATTGGCGATCCTTCTGCCGCCTTGATTTGGCTCAAACACCGCTCGACGCCGTATCGGATTCTGGTATTGTGCCGCTCTATGGCTCGCCCTGTGGCATTCCAGGCGCTTGAACCGTCTGCTTCTTTGATAAGAATGTTTGGGTTCTTTCTAAGAGAAGTTCTCAAATCTGGCCAGAATGGATGCATTTTGGGGCGTGGTGTGTTGATGTCTGGGAAAAAGTGCCGTCAGCCAACGATAACCATTTTGAGTGAATCAAGAGGCCAATCAGTAGCTCGAACTTACCTAGTCGTCTGACTGGACAAAAGAAGATGGCGCTTCTTCCTCGCGGGCTCAGCCTCAAATGTGTGAGAGCCCTTTTTGGTTTTGGCGAGCACTTATGTACGTCAGAAATTCGGACGCAGCTCACGAGATCGCCGTTGCTGACAGCTTAGGTTGTGGGTTATCTGGGCGCGATTTGATTACAGAGGCTATAGCTGAAAAGGAAAAAGCCTTCATCCTAGCTTAAAAGATTAGAAGCACCACCAAGTAAGCAACTAGAGCCCTTCGGTCCATCTTATGGTGGGGGAAGCGAAATTCTAGGTATGTGTTGGTAAGAAGATGGCCTACATGCATGCATACACAAGCTACACCGATCTTTGCCCATTTGAGCGCCACGAGCTCAGCCTGCATCTTTTTCTTTCGGCGGCGCTTACATCTTGGTCTACCGGTCAGTCTTCCTCACGCTCACCCTCTGCCTGCGTCAAGTCCCACCTGCAGCCCCCAGTACTCCCTATTTGTCCAGTGTTCAGGGTGCGTGATCATAGCACGTTGTGTAACTAGGTGACTATGTTACGCAGCATCAACTCAACCAGCCTCCTTGACGTTGCTGACAGAAAAGCAGGGAGACTCAGGCATGGTAAGCATGCACAGCGCACATGCGGGAAAATATCACTTGCAGTAACGCTGCTTCGCGCACGAGGCCGACACTCAATGATTACATAAATTTGAGCCGGAAATCGCATGTCAAGAACGCCGAATAGATTTCGAAGCGGTGACCTGGTGTGGGATCCCTTCCGAGCTCCTTCAGCCTGTTTCATGTGGGTGGCGCTTGAAGACCTGGAGCACTCACATGGATCAGCGGGGAACTCATCGACGATCCTGTTAAACTGCCTTTGCTTGATCGAGGACGGCACAAGATCAATACATGCTAGGGAGTGGCTGACTGCTGAAAGCTAAGACAACACACAAACCAAACAAATAGATATCTGCCACGCACGGGGTGAAAATATTAATTGTTTATAACTTAGATTTGAATATTTACAAATAGAAATGAACGACCCAACTGGGATGTGGTCAGTCGGTATGATCGAAATGATTATCTGGCCCTGGGACGAACACGGCCGGTCTCCGGAAAGCACTGTAGAAGCCTTCCTAATAACTACTCTTGAAGGGATCGAGTCTTAGAAGTAGTAGTCATATTCGTAGCACAGCGAGCCGGAGCGCGTATCGATGACATCCCCCAAGGTCAAGTTCGCGGGCACGAGGCCGTTGAGGCTCAGGACAGTATCCATCTTCAGGGGGTTGGTGCAGGGGTAGCTCCAGTCGGCACAGCCGCCCGCGAGACTGGCGGCGCTCTTACGCGTGCCGTTCCCGCCCTCCTGCCACGATGCGTATTGTGCGTCGACGAAAAGATGGTGCATGAAGAAGGCGGGGTCCTCGGGCGCAGCCCAGACGTCTCCCATGACGGCGCCGATGCCGTTGTGGCCGGAAGCGTGGGTTCTGTCACAGGCAAATTGTAAGCAAATTTTGTAACTGAAAGAATTCAGGGTCGACTAGAGTTCTTACCCAGTCTCCAGGCAGCCGGTAAACTGGCGGATGCGATCTATTTGCGAACATAACTTGATGTAATCCGTGGTGATCTCTCCAGAGATCGTTTCATTACCCGCGCGCGACAGACAGTGGACAGTGTTGTTGTCCCCTCCCGGTCCAATATTGCAGGTCTGGTTGGCAAATTTGCCGTCGGTGACACAGAACTTATCGTTGTCGTCGTCGACTGCTTCGGGCAGCGAGCCAAAATACTCAGGAGTGAAAATGCTGCTCTCGTTGAACTTGCCCGCATCGAGAGTCTCATCCCACCATGACAGGGGCCTGTCGAATCCGCACTCGTTGCGTAGTAGGGCCTCGAAAGTCGAAACGAAGGCACGGTGCCAAGGAAGGAAGATTTCGTTGCCGTGAACAGCGTGCGTAAGGATCTGGTGGGTTTTCGCGAGGTCTTCCCAACGGCTCTGAGAGGGGGCGAAGTGCTCGCCGGCCGAGGGCTTCTTGGTCAGGCACGAGATGGCATCTACGAAGGCCTCGCGGTCGCTAGCCGGGTAATTACGCCACTCAATCCGGGTAGAGAGAGAAGTGCTCCATGCTAATGCCAATATGAGCATTCAGGAGATCATCAACCATCAGCAAGAACTCATAACATAATATTGAGCCGGCCGAAGTTTCCTTCTATGCAGGAACGGGTAACTCTCGAGTCAAGACCACGGCTACTGAGGCGGAGCAACGCTTAGAGCCGAGCACGCACTCGCGGTGTCCATTTATTCTGGGACCATCTGCCAAGAATCAATTTCGAACGTTTCTAGCAAGAAAAGAACCACAGCCTGTAGTGTTTCAGAAACACAGCCCTACAGGAGGTACTAGCCCGTCATTTGCTAGGGGTCTTTAAGGTTAAAGAGGGAGCACGGCACAATTAACCCCCCTAACGGATCCACACGCCATGATATTTATAGACATCGTGACCGGCTACAGTCAATGCTTGTCCTTTTCCTGTGAACGCTGAAGACAATTCCCAGTCCTGTAAAGACATTAGAGAAGCGAGAAAGGGGTTTAGTTAGTGCAGTGCGCTTTCACTAGCTGAACTGGGTCCTGCTTGTCACCGATTTGCACGGGACATTTCCGCATTGCGAGCATGATGTTGGCTATGGAAGAGATGCATACAAGTGTACAAGAATCATGATTTGACAGGGGTTCTTAGTACGCAGTAGACGGCTATCCGGGAGAGTAGTTTGCAATACGCTATTCAATCCAAAGGTCCTGATTGAAAGCTGTATAGTAGAGTCCCATGTGTGCTCAATCTAGCAGTCGGCTGTGTAGTCACATATCCCCTTGCCCTCTACTTATATGGAACATGAAGATGGCAACAATAAGAACTGCTTCACGTTGGTCTATTTCATGTCTGAGTGCACCCCGTCACGTTCCGCTTGGTGATCAAGCGGCTTGCGGATGTGATCGATGGGCATATCGAGAGCATCCTGGGCATGCACTGCCTTGTTTCTGCTGCCGATAGCATGGTAGAGCGCGACAGTAGCTTCCAAAGAAAAAAGGAAGAATAGTATCTGTCAGCTGCAAGCCATCCCGTCCACATGCAGACAATGTACCCAAGACCTCGACGTGCATCAACGCGGCGTTCAAAGACCAGCCTTCTGCTTCGATGAACTCCCCTTCCACCATTTTGACGAAATCCTTATCAATCAGGATTACTACACCCGAGATACCCACTAGTTGTGCTTTAGCAGCTTTGTCTAGGTTTTTCTCTTGCACAGCCTGATCTATCAAGGCTTTTTATGACAGCCAGGCGGGAAGCGCACAAGTGCCTTCGTTGCTCTATCTGACAACTTTGAAACTCAAGGATCAACCGCATTTATGAATGCAGTCGGATGTAGTCTTAATATCTACATATTTACTACGTGTCAGAGGGCACATCTTGCAATCTAGACAAATTTCAAAAGGCCTCATGCCTACCCGTCTATTTCTTCACAAATTTGAAGTTGTCCCAGACTTCTAATGGCGCACTCATCGAGGATTAAGATGGTACTGACTGTCTCAGAGCCAAATCATGATGGCCTTTAGGGAATCTAGAGCAGAGTCGTAGGCCAATATTGAGTATGGCAGTGACTAGTCCAATCAGGTTCATCTGACAAATACACCTAAAATCATGGGTAAGAGTTGCGACCAGAACTAGAGAAGTGTTGGTTCTGTGAGATGGACAGCTGCTTAGGTACCCACACAAATGCCTTGCAATAGGTGGATGACCACAACCAACAGCTTACGATCAACTCTTATCACATACGACTTTATCATTTTTTGTACTCCCATACCCACTCTTAGTCAGCTCCAGAAAGCTGCAGAGTATTTGACCAACGTCGCCTCCGTGCTCGGCACTCGCGTCTTCAAGTTCGCTGAAAAAACATATTTCCAATTCAAGACAAGTCAGATTCAAGCAGGTCTAACGGCACCACGCAAGTTTTTACTTTCATTCTCAACTCTTCTAACACCCGCAGCTACGGAGATCAAGCATGGCGCACAATCAAATGTTTCAGTACTCCCTCGCGCTCGGGCTCATGGACGGTGTCGCCGACAAGGGTCTGCCTATCTCCGAGTTCCTCAAGCACGGGGACCACGGCTTGGGCACATTCCGCTTTATGAACGGCGAGATGATCGTGCTCGATGGAAAGGCCTACCAGATGCTCTCGGATGGATCTATCGTTGATCTTGATTCAAACGGTGATGCTATCCACCCTTTCGCCCAAATAACACGCTTCAAGCCCGAGGTTGTTACTAAGGCTGTTGTGCCTAGTAAGGAGGAATTGAATGGCATTGTGACTAAGCTTGTGTAGGTATATTTATCTTTTCAAAGCTTCTGTTTCTCATTACTGCTGGGGCAGTCTCATTCACGCTGCAATGTCTTCGTTGTGCGAGATATCGAGTCTCATGGCCAAGGACACCGGCTAATTGCACCCGTACAGCCCTGGATCTAAGAATCACCTTCTGGCTATGCGCCTAGATGGTGTTTTCAAGTCTGTTACCGTCAGAACGGCAGCAGGACAGACAGAGCCGCACCAGGGTCTACTTGAAATCGGCAAAAACCAGGTGTCCTTTACTTTTGAAAACGTCCGTGGCACTCTGGTAGGTTTCAGGCAGCCTCACTATCTGCAGGGTATTGGTGTTCACGGCGACCACCTGCATTTCATTACTGATGATAAGAAGCGTGGTGGTCACGTTCTAGCGCTGGAGAGCGACGGCGAAGTCGAAGTGAAGGCGGCCCAGATGTACACAATGACGCTGGAGCTGCCCAAAGGCGATGAGGATTTTGACAAGGCCGACTTGCTGGGAGCCCACGAAGATTTGAAAACGGTGGAGGGTTGACATTCAGATTTCATGCTACTTTCAAAGGTTGCAATGGCGCTGCGTATGGAACAGAGTTTGGACACCCACAAAAGATTGTGCAGACAGCTAAAATTATGGATTCTGGGACTCAATATCTGTCTCTGCCCCCAACAGAGGTAACGTCGCTCAACTCCAATGCATCGGACCTCCGCCCCGACTCCGCGTTCCTAAGCGCCTCAAAACCTGGATCGAGCGCCTCCTCACTCGCCGTGGTGAGTATCGTAGTGTTTAAAGTAGGATATGGATCCGACGCCTTGGACCGCTTCCATTTCCGCAGCCGCCTCTCCTGAGGTGTCTCGGGTTCACCGCCCTCCCTATCGAGTTTGAACCGCTGCGTGAGAGTGCGTGGGGCGTTTGCTGCGGCGGCTGGGCTTATTTTGGCGTCCCGCGATCCTTTGCGCAGAACGAGGCGGACGAACCAGGTGCTTACTATGGGTGCGCAGCCGGCAACGATGCCAATAACTTGCTCTGCCAGAGCCAGTATGACTACGATCATGTAGATTACCGTTGTGTCTGTTCCGTCGGCCATGGGTACTTGGTAGGCAAGGCGGGCGATGCTGGATAGAGGCGCGAGTGTGCTAGGAGGCGGCAATATAAGTGGATGGACCCCAATGAAGAACAAGATTGAACTGACCCGAAGGCAAACAGAGCCCACACAGCCCACTTCCGCCTGCGGCTCATATTCAGCCGCCATACTGATGCCATGGGAATTAATAGCACGAGCAAATCGCTGATGATGTTGATGATTGACGCCGAAATCAACACCATGTACTGATTCACGCAGCTGCTGCCATAAGGCTTATTGTATGGAACGCATTGCAACGCGATAGCCAAAATCAGGCCAACCGTATAGAGAAAGTTGAGCCACACGACAATTTGAATGATCCACCAGAGTGCGCTGCGTGTGACGCCCTTGGGAAAGAAGAGCCGAATGTAGAGCAACAGGATGGAGAGCTTGGCGAAGAACATGCTCGTGCGGGCGACCATTTGGAGGTCCTGAAAGAGCTCGACATATTGCTTGTATTCTGCGACGGGCGTGTCTGCGTGGTGCACTGCCGTGTCTGCCGTCAGCCTGCGGAAAAGAGACGAATTGATGGAGATTGTGTACTTCCTCCGCCGTGCTGCATCATCATCACCAACAGCGTGCACAGCACGATGGTGCCCATCCAGGCCACGAGCATGGACCCTAAAACACACCAAGGATTTGTCAGCTCGAGCCTCTTGCGCGAAGGAAGTAGTCTGGAACTCGTTGAACCTACAATCATCCCACCAGAATTGCTGGTAAACGGTAAATCTGGTGTAGAGGCGGGTTCCAGTGAATATTGTCGCTAGAGAGAGGAACAAAACGCTCACTCCTATGACAGTTTCACTGCTGATGGGAGCCCGCGATCGCGCCTCGTCGGTTATGATAGTGGGAAAATCTTCAGCCATGTTCTCAACATAGTCGGGTCATGGCGCCCTAGGGCCCAACCTTGGAAAGACGAACGATGGTCTGCGCACCCAAGTGACGAGATGGATGGTCTTTGGATCTCATAGAAGAGTGCCAGGCCCACAATATAAACACACTAGCCCAAAATAGGCACCAACGACGGTTCTTATAGCAGTGTCCAGGGATTATCTGCCGCTTGGGAACACCTGCTGAACTCGGTCGCTATCCGCAGACCGATGTTGAATTTCACTGAGGAAAATCCACATTGCCTGATGCGTAAGCAGGCGAGGTTCCATCCCACTGTACTTTTGCTCCAAATTCACCCCTCCCCTCTTTCCCGAGTCTGCATGTCTCGGGTTCCACACAAGGTCCCTTGCTGCAAGTTCCGGTAATCCGATGGTTCGGCAGAGAGTATTAAAGTATGCGCAAAGGTCTCCTCGAATAGAAATCATACCCAGTATGGAGGATTTTGACAATAGTCAAGGCATAGTTCTAAGGACTATTCCAGAGATATCTGACCTCCCAACGTTGACGACTGCGAGAACGGAGGACGATGTCTCCTCTCCCCCCACCCACACTTACAAGCACGACACTGCGGGGCACAAGTAATCCAACCATGTGAGCTGTCAATTCGCATAGATTGAACTTCTCAGCATTGCGCCCGCCCAAAATCTTGGCCCCGTTCAGCTCCTGCCCCTCGCCGGCTCAGAGTCCTCGCTTATAATCACTATCGGAATTCTTGATGCATGGATGCCTCACCGGTCAATGCAATGTAACGCTATCCACTGTTCACGGCCCGATTCTTACACGCAATCAGGCGGAAGGAGTATTACAGCCCTCTCCGTAGGAATTGAAGCACGGGACGGAACGTTCCCATGGTCCCATCGCGCAATATTTCCACTTGGCGGCGCGGACGCTTGTGGAGTTTCGAGACAGCTGAAAGATTGTAAGGGTCATTACTACACTGGAAAGGGGATAGTACTAGGTAGGGAAGAGAATTGTAGGGACAAAAGCTGTGTGAGTATTTGGTGGACGCGCATAGGGATCAAGAAATTTTGATCATCCACCGAGGACCCTGGACTTCCTGGATCCTTCTGGCCCACTCTATGTATGCAACCTCTTCTCTTAAATGGACGATCACATCGTGATTTCCGATCATCCGTTGTTTCTCTTCAAGATCTGCACATGCTTTGACTACCTTAGCTGCTCGTCTAAGCGCCTCTGATTTGCATCTGACCGAACCACTGGCACTCTGCTGGTCGAACACCTCTTTCCTGCATCTTTCGTGAACCTACGTGTCTCCCGTCAGCCTACCAATCTATCTGCCTGTCTGCTTCACCTGCATTTCAGCTTACCATCCTCCCTACCCCGCCAAATTACCATCCACCGCCAGTGCAACATTGCTCGAGATGCACAGCATGGGACTGCTCCCCACCGCAGCGAAGTTACTGGCTGCAGGCGCGCTGTTGCTCCAGCCGGCAGCCGTCGTCGCCCTGCAATTCAATCTCACGGCCCTGGGCGCGGCCAATAACGCGTCGACGCTCGAGTGCTGGCAGATGGACACGCCCTTCTCCATTTCGACGCAGCAGGGCACTGCGGGCAGCGCGCAGCTGCAGCTGGGGAACACCAGCACGATCTCGTATAGCGTGCTGCCGGCGCAGTATGACGCTGGGGTGCACAATGCACCTGCGAATCAGTAAGTGCCGGGCTCCGATATTTGATTCCCCGGGCTGGTGATTTGGAGGGATTCGCCTTGCATACTGCAGTTGCAGCGAGGTCCAGCTATTCGGGTATCTGCAGCCAGCCCGGGTTAAGCTTTGTGTAATCTCAACCCTGTCAATGGCCGCAAGGCTCGACAGCCCGTTCCTTTTCCAAGTTTGTCCGACAATGTGCATACGCACATGCATATCTACATGCTGACCACTCCCTCCCAGGTGGGTCATCTTTTTGTCTGGCCTAGCCCACATCACCCTCCCAGAGGACGACACCACTGAGGTGTATGTGTCTGGTGGGCAGTTCGGCCTCATATTTGCAGCAGACACGTCTGATGTCAGCGCGAGTGGTCACGCCACGTCATACCCTGGTACCACTGAGACGATTGCTATACAGATCCCGACTGAGGATGGCGAGATACCGGCGCACTCAATCTTACATCCTGGGCCCTGTACTGCGAATGATACCTTGGGGTTGCTGATGCTGGGGGCTGGAGGCGCGTGATGCAGCGTTGTCTGTTACGGAGTGCGAAGAAGTCAGTGTTTGTAGGGGATATTGTTTTTGAAATTTGGACAAAATACAGGTATAACAACATATAAGAATCTTAAAGCTGCTATTACAGTAGGATCTAAGGCTGTTTGAAGGCATAGACGGTTGATAGGGTAACTGAAGAGGACATTGAGATGTGAGTTTCTCGTAGAAAGAACTTAGAACGGTAGGGTTGCGGAACACAAAGGTTCAACGCCAGGTGACCGAGCATTCGTTAGTCGTCATACTGATCCAGCAATTACAAGCTTGACTATGACAACGAGGACAGCATCCTGTATTTTCCTGTATCTATGCCGCTATGATCTCTGGTATTGGGGAGCCCAGCATGGCCCGTCGTTCCTCCACAGCCGTAGACGACTTCTCAGCCGGCTACGCGCATGACTATACCTCATTTACCTTCCGAGACAGCCCCTGAGGAGGCCACGCTCCCGTCTACTAGCCGCGGCCTCCTCTCTCCTCGTTCTACACTTTCGCCATTCTGTTACAAAGGCTCCAAGGGACTTCTTGCCCGCCATCGTGTAGCAATAGCCTGGCAGGTTTGCGATATGCCAGCAGCCGTTAGTCCATCAACCGAGACCTCGTTTCCGGAAGATTCTCTGTGCCTGTGAGGAGTATGACAATGCTAGCAGGTATATCTTGCCAGCAGATACTGCACGAAGACGTATTCGGGTAGCCACCTGCTCCCTTGTGGTCAGGCTCGGGGGCCTTCAGCCGCAGGCAACACGTACTTGGCCTGAGGCCATTGCTGCAGAGGAAAAACAACTACAGTACGGCAGAATTAACAATGAAGATAGCTGAGGGAAAAGATTCTGAAATTTTCACTGATTGGGAGACCAGATAAGTTACTGTTTTGCGGTACACGTAAACTTGCCTGCCCACACTGATACTAGAAGTTTCAGAACGATTCACAATCAACTCGGGTACCATTGATAGTGAATTGAACAAACTTCAACGAACCGAGTTGACACCTGGCGGACGGCTCTTCTGCGGGTGCATCGTAGTTCATGAACTGCTGACTCCTGCTCATCCTCAGACCCATCAGACTCTTCAGGCTTCTCAACGACTAACTCAAACTTGAGCAAGGTCTTGTAACCTCCTCCTACAACGGCTCACCCACACTTGAGCACACCAATAAGTACGAGCATATATATCCCTGTTGGTTCATACTGCCCGAAGACGCAGATCCAGCCGTATCTCGCAATTGACGAATAAACCTCGTTTCTTTCTCCTCAGCCGCTCTTAAGCTATCTTCAATCTTCCTCTTGCGCCTCTGCTGATCATCCTCCGTATCTGCTCTGATACCGTTGTCATGCGGGATGATGATAGCGACCCCTTGGCCGAAGCCGTGTTCTGCGTAGTGACGATGTGCACATTCGAGACACTCTTGAGCGACGATCACTTTGTTGACATCTATGATGCCAAACACGTACACCAGTGCCTCCTCACAACGAGACGCGTCAATGAGGAAATTCCTCTTTGAAGTATCTTGGGAGAGATTTGCTAGACTCCCCGGTTTCGCGCCACCAATATGGTAATGAGGCAAGTCTCCCACTTGGAGACGACACCACTTCTCCTTCAGAGGCACGCTTGCCTCGTTGCTCCTGGCGCCGCAAGTGCAGACACCAATATTGTGACCCCGCCTCCGTAAATCACGCCCAATGTTCAGCGAACCAACCACAATGCCACCCTGCCTCATTCGCAAGATGATCTCTCGAGGGCCAGAGTCCCAACAGGGCTCCACGTCGTTCTCGTTGAGTCCGCAGGAAAAGTCTCAGTAGTGCGGTACAGACAATCCACATCGCTGTGCTTATTCCTAGTAGATTTGGGATGATAGATTCCCCAGTGGTAGATTCGTGATTCTTAGATCAGTATATTCCATCCCACAGCACTCTAGTAGATTTGCATTCAGTAGGTACCTTTTCCAGCAGGTTCCTTTTTCCAAGAGGTTCCCCCGCCGCGTGCCCCAAACGGGTCCCCTTGGTGCCAGCGTGTTGGTTCAGAACAGGTGTTAAATAAAAAAGAATATCACTGTACGTTTGCTTCCACACGAAGGCTTGAATATCTATATCAAGAATCTAGGAAACCCACGCCACTGCTTTGCTGTGGCTAACTTGACAACAAATCTAAGTGATATCGCCACTTCAAAGAATGAGAAGCTTTTCGCACTGTTGCAAATCGAAAATCTCCCGTTGCATCGCGCCATAAACATATGTCTCGCTAATGAATTGATACTGGCCATCATCCATAGTCCTCTGTAAGATTACCGGCACCTTACACCCTAGAGAATAAATATTTCGTCACCAGGGACAGCACATCGAGGCGTTCCGCAGGGCACTGTGAAGGAGGTCGGCCTTGTACCACTATGTACCCGACCTATTTTCCGTTTCCCGTTTCCAGGATCGGGAATTCCAGATCTGGGAAACCAGGTAGGGGAGCTGGTACCGGGTACCTAAAAGGAACTTAACGGGAATTGAGCCCGACGTGGGGGTGGAACCCACACCCTTGAGATGAGAATTTTCAATATACAAAGGAAGGTAGAGGAATGAAAAGCCAGAAACTTGAGAAATGGGCAGTTGGGAAGTCGAAAAGAGCACTGCTGGGCTGTTTTCCATGATCTCAGAAATATGGGCGGGATTGCTGCGATCTCAGAAATGGGACAATGATTCCTTAATTGTAAGTACCTTTAGAAGTAGGTCCAGGCTCGATTCTAATTCCAATAGACTACCTGACCCAGGGTGACTACCTGTTTCAAGTTGAAATATCTGGTAATGAAGACTGTCGTCTACATTTCCAGGGTGCAAGGTACCTAAGTAGACAACTACGGGTTCCACAAGCACAAGCGTCTAGTTATCCATCACGATCCTACGAGCCACTCTGGACGCGTGAACATATAGCTACGCCGGCCAGCGTCCTAATTGGGGCATTTGGGGCAATTGGATGGGCCGTAACATGTCAGTATCGCAGTCCCTCCAAAAAGCACTATGAGTGCAGAACAGTATGCCGTTGGTAGGACGCCTTAATTCGTAATTTCGCAGGATGGGCTACTATTCCGTCCAATAGAAGTGAAATACCCTCCTAAGTCTGGTGGCCAAGTATTTACTTCGTGAGATGTGGAGGGTGGTGACCAGACGAGTGTGGTTCTGCGGCAGCTGCTCCCACGGTTGACCAGGTCTCCGAAACTGGTAAGCGTCAAGTGGAGAATACACGACAGACCGACAAGGAAGCGGTCTCGAGTGCTGCCTAAAATGTCATCAGCAGAATCCTCATAAGAAATCCATTAGTAAGCGAAAAGCCTCCTTATCCAAAGGCCGCTCTGCCCCGTGAGAAGGTTCTTCCGATGATCGTGTGACAAGGAACCAGCAACAGATACATCATGGCTTCCATTCACCACCTCATAAACCTCCACGACAATAGATCGCTTGCCAATGATACCACCTCATCCGCATCTGTGAGCCTCGAGGGCACAAATAAGCAAACGACCCTATCAAAAGTCTTCAATAGCGGTAGACGAAATCTATTCAAATATGTCAGTGGCCTTTTGTTTCTCGGGTGAGTACGCTGCAAGATTTCTCTGACGCTTCTACATTACTGAAATGGCTCTGTTATAAGTTTCACTGCACAATCTGTGTATTTGTATCGGCTCGAGGCTGGATTAGTCCGCATTTCCAATGACCCTTTCGATAACTGGTTTGGGCACGATATTAGCGGCACTATGCCCGAGGTCTGGAGCGAGGAACGCCAGTTATTTCTGCGTAAAGTTTTACCGGTGCCAGTTCATTCTCATAACGATTACGAGCGCCGGATCCCTCTCTTCGAAGCACTCGGGTCCGGGTGCATAAGCGTTGAAGCCGATGTCCACTTGAAAGACAATGATCTTCTAGTCGGGCACTCTGACGCAAACCTACACAAAGATGTTACGCTACGTTCCCTATATTTGGAGCCCCTCCAACGTATATTGGAAGCGCAGAACGTGGCGACTAATACTCGACGCGGCGTTTTTGACCTCGCCCCTGAGCAAACTCTGGTCCTCCTCGTGGACTTTAAAAGCTCAGGGCCGGAGGCTTTTGCGGAGATGGACGCCCAACTACAATCGTTGCGAGACCTTGATTTCCTCACGTACTGGAACGGTACGACTCGAATCATGAGGCCCCTTACCATTGTAGCATCGGGCAACAGCAATTTTGATTCTGTGCTTGCCCTGAATGCGACCCACAGGGACATATTTTGGGATGCCAAGCTTGAAAAATTGGTCGCCGGCGATGACAGCCTAGACAACGAGTCGCCCACATACAAGTTCAACCAGTCGAACTCTTACTTTGCCTCGACAGAATTCAGGAACGCCATGCTCTACGTCTCCCCCAGCGATAACGGCACATCCTATACCCAACTCGAACAAGCAGGAGTAAGAGGCTTGCTGACACGATATTGGGATACTCCATCAGAGCCTCCAAACTTGAGGGAGGTTGTATGGAGAGTTTTGGTTGACGCTGGCGTCGGCGTTTTGAACGTGGATGATTTGGGTGCTGTGAGAGCAAGGGCCAAGGGGGTGGGAAGCCTTGGACAGGGCACCACCCATCCCACGATTTAGTTTACCATTCCGGGACTAGGTTAGATACATAGCGAGATTAAAGCAACTTCAGAAGGTTTAGCTATTTAAGAGTCATATCGTAGACGAATGATAAAAGATCAGCAGTTTATAATGATTACTGTATCCAGAAGTATGACTTGCCATCAATGATGACACACTTCAGAGAGTTTCAAAAGTCAGGCGCGACAAGGCATCGTCGGTTGTGGGGAAAGAGGTTGGTTTTGAGGTAGGAGATGTGGAACAGCCGGAGTCGGGACGCTCTCGTTGAGCAAGCCCAGGACGGGGACTCTTCCGAGCGGGATCTGTAGTGGGCTCAGGGCTGAGCGCATACAAGAGGTCCTTGAACTAAAGCAAATAAGGTTGCTGACTAATTCTCCTCGCTGCCGTAGAGACCGCTTCCGAGCGAGGTGTGTGTTTTGCTCGCGCCTGATAGCTGCTTGGCTTGGGAGGCAAAATGGCTCAATACAAACCTAGGGCCTCCCCTAGGACATAACATTATTTGATTAGATCAGGCATAGGAAAGACAGAGCCGATACCAAGATGGTGTCTTGAATGGGGGTTCCTATTTACTTAGGTGCTGGGATTGCAACTGGCAAAAATAGTCATCCAAACACATTCCTTTCGCTTTACGTGCCAATGAGTTAGAAACGTTGAAAGTGTATCGGCTCTTGAACGGAGGCATAAGACACCTCAGGACGGTTTGTAAGGCAACAGCGATTCGATAAGAAGCAAGCGGAATTGGTCAGTTGGTGGACAGGAGTTGATTCCTGCATTGTGTGCCGCTGAGGCAGTTCGGCTGTCGACCAACCCATGTAAAACCAAAGCACCTCAAAAGAGGCTCCATTTCCCGAGCGAGCCCGATCGTGATTGCAAGGCAACCTCAGGTGCAAACATGGCAGGCAATTCATGTGTGCCGGGCTCCCCCTGTTAAGACTACGGGGGTACAGCGGGGTCACTGCGGAATGCTTTTTCCGGGGTATGGGGAAGCAACACCTTGACCCCAGACCAGCTCCTCTTACCCCAGGTCTGTAATGAGCTGGGGTCGGTTGCACCAGTTTACGCCGCACCCTCGGTCCCCAGGTTCCACCCATTCGTCAGCGATACCTCCTCAGCGGGCCCGGATTGAGGACCGAACCTCAGCACTCAGGGGCCTAGTGTATAAGTATTAGCCTCTTCTGTCTCATCAGTCTATCCCGCGTGCCTTGCTCTCGCACAAACTTTGATCTCTCGATGGTATGGAATGACAGGCCTCGCCAATATTCCATCAACCACTACTTTGGACCACTTCTCTTTCCCTCTTATCCTTTTTCGACACATTCTCTCCAAAGTCCACCGCCACGAACATAATTGATCTGGGATATCTAGTTTTCTATCTATTTCGGTCATGTCTACAGATATGAAGATCAGCCCGGGAGCTGATGTCCAAAACGGGACCACCACCACATACGAGCACAAGGAGGGATCGCCCACCGAGTCTCAGAACCTGTCAGATGGAGACATGTTCGGAGAAGATGTAGCATACGGGCCGAACGGCATTCGTGGGCTCCTCGGAAACTCATATGTCTTCGGGGCCGCGTTTCTTGCCTCGCTTGGAGGCTTCTCCTTCGGCTATGACCAGGGCGTTATCTCCATTATCAACGTCATGGATCAGTTCCACAATACTTTCCCACAGACTAAGACTGCCTTTGGTACTAGTTTTATGACTGCCATGTTGCTGTTCGGTGCTTTCGTGGGCTGCATCTTCATGCCGTACGTGGCCGACAAGATCTCGCGGAAGCGGGCTCTGACTCTGGTCGTGGTCATCTTCGATATCGGCGCTATTATCCAAACCTCAGCTCATAACTATGGCACTCTTGTGGCTGGAAGGGCCATTGGTGGTATTGGAGTTGGTACACTTGCAATGGTATGCAAACCCTCTTGAACATTTCTCGTCTTTTACAGAAGGCTAACGCAAAGACACCATAGGGTGCTCCACTATACATCTCTGAGATCGCCCCACCGAATCTGCGAGGGACACTGCTCGTTCTAGAGTCTATCTCTATCGTATCAGGTGTTGTCATTTCTTTCTGGATTACCTACGGCACCAAAGATATCGCCAGCGAAGTTTCCTTCAGGCTTCCTCTCGGATTGCAGATGGTTTGCGCCACGATCCTCGGTGTTGGCATTCAGTTCTTCCCTTACTCACCTCGATGGCTAACTCTCGTTGGCCGTAACGAGGAGTGCCTTACGAGTCTGTGCAAGCTGCGCGGTCTGCCGCCCTCTGACGCTCGTGTGCAAAAGGAGTACAGGGGCATCGTTACCGAGATCGAGTTTAACAAGATGGCACTTGCGAAGAAGCATCCCGGAGCTGGGAGCTTCAAGCTGGAGGCCCTCTCGTGGCTTGATCTGTTTGACCGGAAGATGCTGCGCAGAACCGCTGTTGGGTGCGGAGTCTGCTTCTTCCAACAATTCTCTGGTATAAACGCCTTCATCTACTACGCTCCTACACTCTTTCGCTCCATTGGACAGTCTGATGAGATGTCCCTTATCCTGTCGGGTGTCTTTAATATCCTTCAGCTGGTTGCTGTTGCTATCTGCTTTGTTATTATCGACAAGTTGGGACGAAGGCCGTTAGCCATTATCGGTGGTTTCGGGTCCTGCGCCTGCTATATCATCATTGCTGCTTTGGCCGGTGTTTACGAAAAGGACTGGCAAGCAAACACGGCCGCGGGTTGGGCATGCGTCGCCATGGCCTTCTGTTTCATCATGGTTTATGGTGTTTCCTATTCTCCGCTTGGCTGGAGTTTGCCCGCTGAGGTATTCCCCAACTCTATGCGTGCGAAGGGTGTCGCTCTGGCTACCTGCGTCAACTGGCTGTCCAACTTTATCATTGGCATTGCCGTTCCTCCAATGCTCGAGAATATTCAGTTTGGGACCTATGTATTCTTTGCCTGTTTCTGCGGACTGGCTGGCATATGGGCGGTGCTTCTTGTCCCGGAGACTAAGGGCAAGACTCTCGAGGAGATTGATGTCTTGTTCGGGGACACCAGCACGAGGGAAGAGATGGAGGTTATGAAGGTGGCTGCCTCTGCGGCTGACCAGGTTGCTGCCGAGCAGCATGTATAATGCATCGGATTAGGCATTGACGCTTTCGTATTGCATTCTTGGGCTTCCCATCATCTTCACGGAGCAGGAGAATGTCGAGAATTATTGGAAGGGTCATTTAATCTGCTGCTGGAAGTCAGGTGTTGCATTTTGAGATTATACGCACATCACTTCAATGTTGGGAAATACGCTGAGCGACAGTCAACTCTTCTTTTGCTTCCAACAACAAAATTTTGCCACAAGATAGCATCTGCGATTGTAGAATTCAATGGCACCGGCCCCATGTGCTTAGATTTGATCATTTGCGCCCGTTCAAAAATTTCCTGCCTGCCACCCATTTCTGACTCGCCCCTTGATCGGGATTCAATTCCGCCTTCGTTTCGACTAATATAGTTCGGAGGTCCTACTCTTGGGAGGCTTGGCTCGGAATATGAATCCCGGATGAAGCGGGGATTCTTGTTACCGAAAGAACTACAAGGGCTTTTACACTATGCTGACACTACTTTGGAGCCTGGATGTTGAAGTCGGGCGAATTTCTGACCCAACATCGGCATGATGTGCTGTTCGAGCCCCATCTTTGTATTTGAAAGAATTGGAATATCTCAATATCAAATAAATGTCTCTTTGAGTGCCTCATGGCATGGGCATGGGTCGGCAGATGATTGGGTTGAACAAGCTTCTTCTGTCAGGAGACGCTAAGAACGACTGCGGCTGCCGCACAAAGTGAATGCGAAAGCTCGGGACTCTCATTCAGACAGGACTACATTCTCAGCCCACTTGTGCGGCAATTGACCCTCACCCTGCTCACATTCAACTGAACGTTGACTCCATGCTACTTACAGCATACAACGCTTTCCGTCAATTACAATTCGTGATAGTAACTTCCTGCAGTCCGAGATTTTTCACATGACGCGACACCTCACCCAGAGGCAAAGATAAACAGCAGGTATGATGACGGCTCTCGAGTGTTTCTCCTGAAGGAACTTTTTGGAAATTTTTGCTTTCCATTTTGTTGTTCGTCGACAAGCTCAATTTGGTTTAATCGACTCAAAGCGTGCTAGATGACTGGTGTAAGCCATACAGTTCCTGCTGCTAAATTTAGACACCGACGTTCTGGTTTCCAATTGTGACGCTCTTGATAATTTGGTACTCCTCGAGACCGTAAAGACTGCCCTCCTTTCCGTATCCGCTCTCCTTGACTCCCCCAAAAGGAGCCTCGGCCGCGCTGATCTTTCCGGTGTTGACACCCACCATACCACACTGGAGTTTCTGTGCTACACGCATCGCCCGCGCGATGTCTTGTGAGAAGAAGTATCCTGCCAGACCGAATTCGGTATCGTTGGCCAGCCGCAGAACCTCCTCTTCGGTCTCAAACTCAAATATGGGAGCGAGAGGGCCGAACGTCTCCTCCTTGCTGACCAGCATCTTTGTTGTGACGCCGGAGAGCACCGTAGGCTCGTAGAAGAAGCCAGCCTTTTCAGGCGTCTTGCCGCCGAGCTCAATTTTTGCGCCCTTTGAGATGGCGTCGTCGACATGCTCCTTGACCTTGTCTACGGCGGCCTTATTCACTAATGGACCCTGAGTGGTTGAGGGCTCCAGCCCCGGTCCCGTCTTCAGCGCCTGAACAGCGTTGACGAGCTTCTCTGTGAAAGCCTTGGCCACGCCCTTCTGAACGTAAAGTCGATTTGCGCTAAGGACCTACTATCAGCATCCAGAGTAGCATTTGCGCCGTGTCAGGCAGCAAATTGGGGAGGGAAGAGGACTTACCAGACACACGTCTGCCCCGAGCAACGAAACTTGCAGAACATTGCACCCTCTACGGCCAAGTCGAGGTTTGCGTCGTCGAAAATAATGAATGGCGCGTTCCCGCCCAACTCTAGACTGACCTTCTTCAGGGTGCCCGTTGCCAGCTCGGCCAGTTTCTTACCCACACCAGTCGAGCCCGTGAAGCTGAGCTTCTTGACCAGCGGACTTTTGGCTATCTCGGTGGCAGCTGCACGGTCCTTTGTAGGGCAGACCTGAATTGTCGCAGGGGGCAGACCGGCCTTCACGGCCAGCTTGGTAAGAGCAATACAGGTGTATGGTGTCTCGCTGGGTGGCTTGATCACAACGGAGTTCCCAGCGGCGAGAGCCGGGCCGACTTTCCTGGTAATCATCGCAGCAGGGAAGTTCCAGGGTGTGATGATCCCACACACGCCCACTGGTTCTCGGATGGTCATGAGAGTGGTGTGAGGAGTAGAGGATGGGATCGTGACGCCATAAGAACGAGTGGCCTCTTCTGCAAACCATGATATGAAGCTTGCAGCATATACGATCTCACCCTTTGCCTCGCTCAAGGTCTTTCCGTTTTCAAGGGAAAGAACGGCCCCGACTATCATCAAACGAGTCAGAACACACGTAAGCCGAATTTTTCAATATGCTGCAAACTTACGGTCATCCAGGTTCTCCAGGATCAAGTCATTCCATTTTCTTAAGAGAGCTCCTCTCTGGGTCCCGGTTGTGCTTTCAAAAAAGCTTCGTTGTGCCTTGTCCGCACTCTCGATGGCTTTCTGGAAATCTTCAACTGTACAGTTTGACACCTTGCCCAAGACAGTGCTTGACGATGGTTCTATTTAATCTCAGTAAGAGGAAATCTGGAAAGCCAGAACTTGGAAACCAACCGTAGACGTCAAATGTCTTGTCCTTAGAAACCCATTGCCCGTCAATAAAAGCCTCCCCCGAGAACAGGCTGCTATCCTTGAGCTGTGAAAGAGAGTTAGGCCATCAGCGCTCTGCTTTTTCTTCACGGGAGCCCTGCGGCATATCTCACATTCTTCAAGTGCTTTTCGTGATAAGACATGATCATTAGGCTCGAGAATTGACTTTGAGAAAGTCTTTACAATGCAGTACCAGACAATAGTTGCCAACGTGTGTATCGATATACTCTCACGATGGAAAATATAGGTCAAATCGCAAGCCCCCAAAACATCCACGATTCTGGGCATATTCTGTCGCTTTTCAGTATGGCATGGATGCGGGACGTGTCGCGGTTCGGATCGCCGTCGCGGAACTCAAGCCCCGAACCCACTTGTCCCCCACGCGTATCCCGGAATTTGGGT
The DNA here is from genome assembly GCF_026229845.1 of Diaporthe amygdali. NCBI lineage: Eukaryota > Fungi > Ascomycota > Sordariomycetes > Diaporthales > Diaporthaceae > Diaporthe > Diaporthe amygdali. Next base: position 60,526 of record NW_026517072.1, read on the forward strand.
CCGGCCAGACAAGACTTTGTGCCGATCGGGATCTTAAATCCATATGCGTATCCAATATCCGAAAATCACTCTGAGGATGACTAGTGGGCTGGCTTCGGCCGCTCAACCAGGCAAAGCATGATGTTGCTGTTCGGAGACGATGACGGCTCTGGGGCCACGCGTTTCATCCTTGGCGCCTTCAGAGCAGACCTCGTGACAAAGTCAGACTTATTCGTCATCCAGCCTTGCCTGCTCTGGCCTTGCGTACTATTAACGTAATGACCGCTTACATACGTACTTTCAAGGCATAGTCGTAAGCCACACCGAGACAGACTACAGTCATAAGTACTGTGTGGCAACCCAAAAATGGGTACTGCCCCAATATTGGGAAATCAAGCGTAAATACAGAATCTAGACCTTTGCCAGGATATTTCGAACTTTAAAAGATTGATCTTCCCACCTTACCAACGCTTTATTTGTTGCTTCCCTTTGTGAAAATTTTGCATCGATATAGAAATTCTGCGTTTTGCCCCCAAGGTTGCAAGCATGTTCTTTAGTCCATGCCCAAGTCTTACAGCATAGATGTAACTGATGACTTCGTCACCTCAATGCCGTAAATATCAGCTTTCTGCATGCCTGCTAAATGATGTCTATATGTGGAGCGTTGGATGTAGAATTGCCTTCTCGAAGCGAGGCCATCCTGATTGTCCTGGCATCCTGTCATAGCGCATAGTCATGAGTCTCCTGCGCTGTGTGAGCAACTTCAAAAGAAATTTGGACCATGCTAGAGACGTCTAGCTCACTGAGGAAAGGTAGTCTGAAGAGATATTCATTTACTACATAAGTATGTAAGAGATATGTGTTTTCCAACCAACCGAATAATCACTGAAGCATTCTAAAGTTGTAAGCCGCTATGTTCCCTGTGCGACCAATTTGTCGATGACTTAGAAATAGTTCACCCAACAAGGAAGAAGTGTTGCTCATCGAAGAGCTCTAGTCACAATAGTTTTCAGGGTATCAAGCCGAGCAATGTTAGCATTGCGACCTCCAGAGCGTGCCGCTGCCGCCACGACACCGAGGATAAGCAGCGCCTTGGTGAGCACCCCCGCGTTCACTAACCAGCGGCGAACAGTGTAGAGCGGCCACAGCTTGCTTCCGCCGATGAGGTTGAAGGCCGACCAGTCGGGGAAGTATGTGGCGGCCCAGTACGACCGCGCCATGCCGGGCCAGGAGGCAGCGTTGCGGCCGAACTTGCCGATGTACCAGTTCGAGCAGTCCCCTGAGAACACGGTATTGGAGAGCTCCTTGTGTATCGCATTCGTCGTGAAGTTCTCGGCCGTCTGCTTGACCTCAATTATGTCCGCCCGGTGGTCGAGCAGGGGCGTGAAGAGTGACTTGACGGCGTAGTCGACCTGCGTCTCGCACGCGAATAGCGCCGAGTTGTTGGCGGGAAAGGTGTTCGGGCCAAAGAGAATAGCCAGGTTGGGGAAGTTGTGGACGTGGGTGCCGAGATATGCCTGGGCGCCACGGCATTCCCTCCACTGCTGGTGCAGCGCTCGGCCATCAGCGCCGATGATGTGCATTGGCGTCAGGAACTCTGAGACCTGGAATCCCGTAGCGAGGACGATGATGTCGAAGTCATCCCGTATTCCCGAGGCGCTGACAATGCCGGTCTCTGTCATCTCCTGGATACCCTCGGGCAGCAGCTCAACATTTGGCCTATTAAGGGCGTCAAGGTAGCCGGGGTCGAAAATGCGGCGCTTGCATCCTAATGGAAACTTTGGAATGATGTGGTTCCAGTACTTCTCTGGCGTCTTGGACTGGATGTACTTCTTTGACTCGCTCTCCATCTGGGCGCGCAGCCTGAGGCCCTTCGGGGTCGGGAAGTATGTCGTAGTCTCCTCATCTGCATCGAGGAAGATCTTGAGGCGTAAAAGTCGCTCCCAGAGAGGAATCCACTTGAACATAAACTTGTCCAGCTCGGTGTAGTACCGGTTCGGCCGGGCGTGGAACCATTGCCCACTGCGAGCGTACTGCTTCACGAAGGTTGCCTTTTCAGCCATGGCCGGAACCACCTGAGCCGCGCTGCAGCCGTTGCCAATGACGGCGATGCGCTTGTTTGCGTATGAGACAGAATGATCCCACCGGGCGGTGTGGAACATGTGGCCCTTGAAACCCTCCATACCCGGGAACTTGACGTCTCGCGGGAAGGAGATGGCACCAACGGCAGAGACAAAGACGGTGGCGTAGCGTGAGTACTCAATTCCTGACTTGAGGTCCTTGAGGTTTACCTCCCACTTGCCGAGATGATTGTGCCACTTCGCGCCGATGCACTCAACCGACGGGTGGACATGCTTGCGGATGTCGAACTTGTCGACAGTATCCTCCATGTCTACCATGCACAGGTCAGTTTTACCGCTTCAAGTGGGTAGCGGATAGGCAAATCGTGAGATGACTGGACCGCCTGGACAGAACTTACATTGAAGGATCTCAGGCTGCTCGCACAGCTGCTTCGACCAGTTTGGATTTGGGTTGAAGCTGAAGGAGTAGAGGTGCGACTGAAGGTCACATCCACTGGTGAAAGCGAAATGGGTGATTAGTTTTTGGTCTCGGATTGTAAAGACTTTTATTAACCCCCTTCCTCATTCCGTTTTCTTGACTTACCATCCTGGATATGTGTTTGCTCTCCAGGTGCCGCCAACACCATCGAGTTTGTCATAAATCAAGAAGTCATGAAAGTTGAGCTCATGCTTCAGGCGGTAGGCCATGGCGATGCCCGCCGGGCCTGCGCCGATGATGATGGCATCAAGGTTATTTGCATAGGCCGACATTGTGGAACCAAAGATGTCGAATAGCCCAGATCAGATGTTAAGTCAAACTTGGGTGAAAGTCTGTGACCATGAAGAAGCTGAAGATGATGTCCAAGGCTAGAAATGGCCGACACGATTAAGTTCTGATGGACTGACTGGCAATGAATGTTTCAGGCTCCTAGGCATGGCTCAAGTCCCGGTGACTTGAAGAAAACCATCGCCTTCCCCTGACTATGTAAAGCGACGATGAGATCTATTACCCCAGATTCGCGCTGTGATTCCGGGGCTTGTTGCCCCTCGGAGTGTATTTGCGGCGTAGCGTTTGGCGACTATGTGGCCCACCTGAATTGGTGGTCGGAAATCAGATCCCGCGGGCTGCTGTGTTTCGGCGACTCCTCGCCTGCCTCAGACAAACTCGGCACAGCATGCGGTTCACAGCCACCCTCCGAAGCCAGTACGGTCGCACCACAGTAACGGCTTTCACATGGCTCCCGGAATCGTGTCGTAACTCACCCACGTCAACAAAAAGCTATGGAGCGCAGCCAGTTGCGGAGCTGAGACTCCGGCTTGGAGACTTTTGGGCAAGCCTGAGGAGTGCTAAGTCGCGACACCAACACTTGCACATCCAATGTAGAGTTCATTTGTCGTATGCTGCTTTATCCACCCCCATAGCTTTGCACTTTATCTCAATCAAGACACAGAGAATATTGCCAAGATGCCGACGACCACCGCCGCCACCCCAGAGAAGAGCCGTGGCCAATATCTCCATAAGGCTAGAACTCTCCAGGCCGCATCAACAGACCTCATGCCTCTCGCCAGCGACGAGATTCGAGTTGCCATTCGCTCCACCACCATCTGCGGCTCTGACGTGCACTACTACACGCATTTCTGCAACGGGAGTATCCAAGTCCGCGAGCCACTCTGCCTGGGCCACGAGGCAGCGGGTGAGGTCGTCGCTGTAGGGTCCAGTGTCTCCCAGGCGATCCCAGACCTGAAGGCCGGCGACATCGTCGCGCTCGAGTGCGGCGTCCCCTGCGGACAGTGCGACTACTGCAGCAGCGGGAGGTACAACATCTGCCCGGCCCTGCGCTTCCGCAGCTCGGGCTCCAAGTTCCCCCACTACCAGGGCACCCTGCAGGAGTTCGTGGACCATCCCGCGCGCTGGGTCCACCGCCTCCCGCCCCAGCTGAGCTTCGAGGCCGGCGCGCTCCTCGAGCCGCTGGCCGTCGCCATCCACGCTGCGCGCAGGGCAGGCAAGGAAACCGTCTCACCCAGGCGCACGTGTCTGATCTTCGGCGCCGGTGCAATCGGGCTGCTCTGCGCTGTGGCGGCGCGCGCCGAGGGCTGTCGAGATGTCGTCGTGGTCGACATTGACAAGGGGCGCCTGGACTTTGCGCTGCAGCAGGGTTTTGCCTCTGTCGTATATGCGGTTCCCCTCAGGAGAGGGCAGACCTTAGAAGAGAAGCTGGATATCGCCAGGCAGACTGCAGCGGACATTGCAGAGTTGAAATGGCCGGATGGCCAGGCGGTAGGAAAGGTGCAGACCGTATTTGAGTGCACAGGTGTCGAGTCGTGTGTGCAAAGTGGCATTTATGTAAGTGACCAAACTCCTTTATCCCGGTAACAATTCGCACCTCGCTTTTCTATGGTTTTCTCGAGCTGATGTTTACTTTTTTCCCTTCATAGGCCACCGCATCGGGTGGTCGTGTTGTCCTTGTGGGAATGGGCATCCCTAACCACACGCTTCCAATCTCAGATCTAACAACCCGGGAAATTAATCTCGTGTCTACCTGGCGATATGCAGATGCTTACCCTAGTGCGATTGAAATTGCAAAAGCCTCAGTTACAGGGGCGCCAGTAAATGGCAATCCTTTGCCCGATATTTCCAAGATGATAAGTCATCGATTTGAGGGCCTCGACAAAGTACAGGACGCTCTTGAGTTGGCTGGTAAGACTCGTGACGCTGATGGGAATATGGTGGTGAAAACAGTAGTAAATTTCAAATAGATGGCAATACCATAATTATAGTTCTGATACAATATCGAAAGCAGTTAAACAACACCGAAAAACTTTGTGTCAAGAGATACTCCAAATTTTACATCCATACTAGACAGATTTATGCCTTGAAAAATTTAAGGTCTCAGTGCCCGAGGCTATTACCGCCGCCCTGGTCAATACTTCTCCTTTGGAAATGATTAGTATCTAGGAGTAGGGCTTCTTGTCATGGACTGGTAGGAGGGTAGGGGGGAGGGGGATCGTCCCTTTTCCAGCTTCTCACTCAGTCCCAGCTTTCCATCAAAATTTTGAAGGTGGTTTTGTGACCTGTGTAATCGGCGTTTTTGCAAGAAGCCTGTTCAAATCTACAGGACCTAATTCGTACTTAATGTTACTATCATTGGTAATGGGACTCAATTTCTCTTTTTCAGCTGTCAAAACTGGCAATTCAGTAGTGAGACTCAGGTCCATGGGATTCGGAATTTTACAACAGCTGCTCAGGAGAATGCACATTGTCGGCAGTAATGTGTTAATCTTAGCACACAGCAGTATTTTAATATCAACATTACGTAGCACTTTCAGTGCTTAAGTGAGTCTTGATTCCAACCAAGACTTAGTTGCTGGCTGTCTTCGCTTCAACCAATCACTTCAAAGTGTAAATTACGTGCCAGCCCATAGTATTAACCTAGAAACTTGGACCTTTCGTGAACAGTTGACCACATAGGATGGGCTAGACTTCTCTTCGTGTCAATAAAATTAACACGTGGATCCATATGATCTTGAGGCGAGTTGGAAAATGTGATGATGGTATTCGCAAAAGGGGAAGAAAAGTGTCTAATATCTACGTCGCAATCATAAATTGTCTACGTGCTAAAATATGTACCGAAGTCAGATTGCCTTCCATCCCGCCTTCCTCGCGTCGCCTCCATCCAAAGTCTTCAGATAATCCTTGACCCTTGCTTCTATCCCTTTCGCGTCCAGACGGAATCTGTCATAGTTGCTTGGATTGGAAGCCGAGTAACCGTACCCCGTCATGCCGATACTCGCCGTCACGTATCGCGCCCAGGTTGTCGCGATGTACTCCTCAACGCTCACAATAGGTATGCCATCCAGAGGGAACACCGACTCTTGGTACGACCGGCTCTGCGCGTCAAAGTGCTCGAAGCTCGGCGCGCTGACCACCCTCGTGGGGATCCCGGAGGCGGACAGGCTCTCGGCCGCCGCGACGACGTAGTGTAGGTTGGTGCCGCAACTGGTCAGGACGAGTTTTGGGCTTTCGGCTTCCACGACAACGTACGCGCCCTTGGCGACCTTGAATCTGTCGGTATTCGGCACGGGGCCGACGGGGTCACGGCCGAGAGAGAGCATGGACGGGCCGGTGGTCTTGGCCAGCGCGAGCATCCAGGCGCCGATCACCTCTTCGGCGTCGCATGGCCGCATGTACGTCAGATTTGGCATTGCCCGATACAGAGAGTCCAGTTCGACGGGCTGATGCGTCGGGCCGTTTTGGCCCTCGGCGAAAGAGTCATGCGTCGCGATGTGGATGACGGGCAAGTGGCTCAAGGCACCCATGCGGACACCAGGAGCGGCCTAGAGAACAATGAAGATTAGTATCACCATATCGCTAAAGTAGTTCGAACGTCGCCGTGCTCCAGGTGACTTACATAGATGAAGAACATGAAGAAAGTAGCCGTAAACGGGAGGAAGGTCCCAGGGTTGTAAGCCGCGATACCGTTGGAGATGGACGCCATGGCATGCTCACGAATGCCGTACCGTAGATAGCGCCCTGAGTAGCCCGAGGTCGGATGGAACACCTCGTGGGCTTCATAGGGGACCTTGTTGGAATTGACGAGGTCGGCGCCACCTCCGAAAAGTGCTGGGTGGGTCTTCCATAGACTCTCCATTACAGTTCCGCTTACCTCACGGGTAGCCTGGTCGCCAAAGTTGCCCGAGTCGATTTTCTCCAGCACACTACGCCAGGCGTCCCCATTGTCGCCCGCTACCCTCTTAAGGAACTCCTTGGCCAGATCTGGGTGGGCCGACTGGTACCGCTTGATGAGATCGTCCCACTCGCTCTGAAGTTTCTGGCCGTGCTGTTTCCTCTCCCTGAAGTACTCTAGTGAGGCTGCTGGGATCTGGTGCGTGGTTGACGGATCCTGTCCAGCAAGGGTCTTGGAAAGCGCCACGCTCTCGGCATCAAAGACACCGTGGTGTGCCTTGAAAGTCCCTGCGTTGGCGGTCCCAAGCCCGATGATAGTACGAACGTTGATAAACACAGGCTTGCCAGTAAGTGTCCGGGCGTACTCAAGGGCCGAGACCAGGGCTTTGACATCGTATGAGCCGTCGGCGACCTCTAGAACGTGCCAGCCGCACGCACGCATCTTTGCGTTGACATCTTCCTCGTTGATCCAGTCAAGAGGTCCATCGCAGGTGACCTGGTTGTTGTCATAGATGACTACAAGGTTTTCCAGCTTCAGACTTCCTGCCAACGACATGGCTTCGAGTGCAACTCCCTCCATCAGGCAACCATCGCCGGTCATGCAGTACACGCGAGAGCTGACGACGTTGAAGCCAGACTGGTTGTAACGCGCAGCAAGGTTCTTGGACGCAATGGCAAGCCCGACCGCGTTGGCAATGCCCTGACCCAGCGGTCCCGTGGTGACCTCTATTGCTGGGACTTCAACCTCCGGGTGGGCGTGGCAGAGCGTGGTATAACCTTCTAACTTGGCGCTGCCATACCCCTTGATTTCATCCATAGTCCAAGCGTCATAACCAACAAGATGGTTCAGGGCATACAAAAACATCGCCGTGTGGCCTGTAAATATATTTAGCATTGGTACATGATTTTAAAGGGAACAATATCTTTCTTAAGTTGTTTAATAACGCACCATTGGAGAGCACGAAGCGATCCCTATCAAACCATTCTGGATTCGACGGGTTATATCGCATCACGTACTTGTACAGAGCAACACCAATTGCCGCCATACCAATGGCCGAGCCACCGTGACCGCCGCCATTCTGGTTGCAGATGTCGAAGATGAAATTCCGCAGTGCCAGGACGGCCTGGTCGTCATCGTCGAGATGTTCCCTCCAGCCCTTGACCTGGCCGTTGGTAAGCTTCCCGGCCGACGCGAGCTTCACGGGCTCTACCGATGCGTCCTTCATCTTGTTAGGTAAAAATTAATGTGTAATGCTGTTGGGTGTGTATGATACAGCAAAAAGCAACAAAAAATATCATCGGCTGCGTTTGAACTCTCGCCCCAGTAAATGCACCGCCAACAGACACTGCTTCCAAGACAAACGTAATATACAGATGCTTTATTAAGCGGCACTTTGTCGACCTGTCCGGACGTTAGCGCCGAGATGTCCTGGCTCCCCCAGACGTGCGGCTTCGTGATTTCCGACCCGGTTACGTACGCCCGCGCCAAGCCCTCCCATCGCCCATGCAGGTCGGGATTCATCCTCCGGCCAGCCTGCATTGTCAGTGCCGCAAGCGGGCCCGTCACGAGGACAATGCGCCACGGAAGTCAAGTCCACCAGCGCACACTATTTCCGATCAGACTTCCAATCATCTTCCAATTCTCTCCAGTCGAAGCCGATTCGACATCATAAAGATCGCCCCTTGAGCGCTTCGGCGCTCATCAGCCTCTGGAGCCTCTGGTGTGTCTCCCACAGGGATATTTTTTGCAGCATAGATTCATAAGCTGAAATCTCGATATTTCTTTTAGGTCCCAACTTATCTGTTTTACCCTTGTGAGCTGTTGATCTCCATCGACTAGCTAACATCGACCGGGTTGGACTCATCCTTAAAATTACCAGGGTAGTAAAATAACCACCTATTACACTTAATCCCTTAACGTCGCGGCAAACTCTCAATAGCTCAATTCTTCACAAATGGCTTCCGATGAGCGCACTAGCATAGGTAAGGCGGTCTTGGACCGGAACCCGGACAAGTTCCTGTCCCGCACCGTCCACGACCTGATCTCCCTTAAGGGCCGTACCATCGTGATCACCGGCGGTGGTCGTGGCCTCGGCCTGGCGTTTGCCTTTGCTATCGCCGAGGTTGGAGGGAATGTCGCCATCATCGATTTGTTGGACAAGCCCCATGACCATTTTCAAAAGCTGGAGACGGAGTTTGGTGTCAAGGTCAAATTGTATAAGTGCGTATAAGTTCTAAAGCTGACGAATGATGCATACGCCACGTACGTGTGCGAGAAAGGCTGAATAAATTGCTGACATGGACCCTGCCTACGTAGGAGCGACGTAACCAACTACGAAGCCCTTCAGGCAACCTTTGATGAAATCGTGAAAGATTTCGGACGCATAGATGGCCTGTAAGTCCCGCCGCACCCCCACCCCCCTCCAAATGTCATCTCGCTCCATCTGCTCACACAAACCTCAAAAGGGTGACCGCCGCCGGGATCTGCCCCGACGAGCCCTTCCTGAAGCGCGACCCCAAGTCTGTCGCCCGGTGCATGAATATCAACGTTCTCGGCACCTACTACGCCGCGCAGCTGGCCGCCGCCCAGATGGTGAAGCAGGAGCCGACCGAGTTCAACCGCCGCGGCGGGTCCATAGTCCTCATCGCCTCCATCGCCGCTCACGTCGCCAGCAAGGGCCAGTGCACGAGCGACTACTGTGCAAGCAAGGGCGCGGTTGTCTCCCTGGCTAAGGCATTGGGCGTCGAATTGGCGGCTATGGGCGTCCGTGTTAACTCTATCTCGCCTGGGTAAGTCTTTCGCTCTACTTGAAGCTGTTTGAATTTGTTGTGGATCTACTACTTCTTGCTTGTGGGTACATATGGTGACTGACAATGAGAAACTTTGGGAAATATAGGTACATGCTGACGGATATGACAATCGATCTCTGTGATCGTTACCCCTGGTTGGCGGAGATTATGACGACCGAGCCCCCTATGCGCCGGATTGGTGACCGGACTGACCTCAAAGTCCCAGTAGTTTACCTCCTATCCGACGCCAGCGCGTATCACACGTCAGATGACATTCTAATAACGGGAGGTATTCATGCAGGGAGGCTGCTGTAGAGGACGCCTCGGAAGGAGTCAAGTCTGCTAGTCTGGCCCGCGACATCTGGGCAATCTCCCATTTAATGTTTTGAAGGCGTCAGTACGGCACATGTTGCTATCAAACAGCAGTTCTAGCTCACTTTCCCCAGTAGCTGGCAGCAATAAGAAAAGCGCTACTCGAGTTGAGACGCATTAAATGACGTTCCTGTCCGTTGCACCTGTCCGGTGATCGTAACCAAGACCCTGAAACAAAGCATTTATGCTTCCACTTTTCCCTCCTGATTAAGGAGGAAGACCAGGGCCTGACGGAACCGAAAATACATTGCCCCAGTTCCCCGGCATACCCTCCAAGCTCGTCCTGAGCATCCAGTCAAAGTCAAGATCCATCCCGGAGACCGCCTCGCTGCTGTCCGCCAGATACTCACTCCCTAACGACGACGCCGTGTCGCCGCGAAGTCGCACGGGCCACTCCTCATCAGCCGATCTGAAAGACATGCGCGACCGTTTCCTTGAGCTGATAAAGCTTCCTCGCGTGGACGCGGCATCGTCACGCCCAAGAGCCTTGGAACTCGACCTGGCCTGCCGCTCCCAGTGTCTCTGCAGCCTGATGAGGAAATCGCGGGCTCGCCTGGCGGTGTCCCACGACGGTGCGAGCTCATCCAACGCCCGTAGGCATGCGCTCAGGTCGGCGAGGATCTCGTCTTCTCTCTCCCGTTGATAATGAGAGACCGTGGCGAAGACGAGCAGCAGTGCGGCGGAGAACGTGATGGCGACGGCTTGGATGTTGATCCTACGGAGGGTCCACCGCTCTTCGTAGAGGCGGAGGAGCTGTGCGATGGCACTTGCGGAATCCATGCACACTTTGCGGGCTTGGTCAGCATCCGGACCCTTCGCTTGCTGTGGCTGGCTCTGGGTTCTTGACATCCAGGGACGATGAGCATAAATGAGACTCTGATAAAATTGCATGCTGCGGGCGACAGTGTTAGGAACAGAGAAAGCTTTCACAAATGGGGGTTCATTGAGCCACCTACTGAAGCAGGAGAACATGCGGCAAGTCAACAGCTTCGCGATTGTCGAGGTCCACGCACAGCTCAGCTGGGAGATTTGTCTTCCAGTCTGATAGCAGTTTAAAAGTCTTAACACTGAGTTCTTGTAGAGCGCTCTTCGACGTTGTTGCGCTGCCATACCTGAAGGGAGCAGCAAGAAGTTTAGCAATCAACTCACCCAGTCTCGCACATGCCGACGAACTTACAAGGTATCACTTAGAGGTGCGAGGGCCTCGAAGAGCAGAACCTGCTGTCTGCAGACGTCTTCTACGCAGTCGACCATAGGAGTGAAAGACTGAGGTGTATTTGCATGCGCGTAAGGGGTCCAGTGCCCAGAAGCTGTCAATCGACTTTTGTGTCCTGGCTTGTCCAGGGTGACACCTTTCATGGACATGCGGAACGGCTGGCCCAAGTAGAAGCTCCAGACACTGTGCAGAAAAATGAGCAATCTTGCTTCCGAGGCAGAGGAGTCGTGGCTTCCACTCACTATTCCACCACGAAGGCGGCCCAGAAGACTGTCCGGCGCAGATCAGCCTCGGCTACAGTCACTATACCTTTAGCTATATAGAGCTTCAGATCCTGGTGTAGCGCGAGGTTGAATGACAGCCGCATTGCCATACCTAGTAGAATGAGTGTCAGTCGGCAAAACTGCCAGGGTGACCTGCAGGTGACAAAATTGTGCGAACAGCTTACCGCTGAAGAGCCAACCTCTAGCATCCCTTCCGCACCCTATGTCGTGGGCGCTCAAGAGGGTGAGGGCCTGAATAGTAGCGACACAAGGCGAATCCAGCTCTATCTCGAGAAGTGCCTTGGCCCTATCGGCGAAAAAGTCGGCGAGCGACCTAGGGAACGTGACGAATGTTGGGTGGTGTCTAGGGTCGAAGGCGGCTCCCAAAGCGCAGCTTCACATAGGACTAGGTTAGCTCTTGAATAAAGGCCGCGGTGGCGTATATCAATTATGGCTTACATGGCATTCCTGAGGGCCTCAGAGTAGTACGACGTATCCTCTGCACCATTCCATTTTATTCTTGCGTCCTCAAACATTTTCCGGTCAACGACGTGAAATGACGGGTCCTGCCATGTGAAATAGAGGTTCATTAAATGGTTTTCTATTTCTGGAGGGACCGTCTTGTTAATCCCAAGACGATCCAAATGCTCCGTCCCGTCGTTCCGTACTGTGCGATGGACATTCATAGTGACGTCTGAAGCCGGCGTTTCCAAGAGATTAAAGTTTGATGTTGACCCGTAGAAGCGAATATGACCCCCTGGCTTGATGTGAAGAGTCCCTATTCGATCGGACAACTGGTCGGCGAGCTCGTCGACGCTCTCGGGGGAGGTTGCCTCGTCCATGTCCAGCGTGGGAGAGCTCCCAAGCCCACCAGAGACGGATTGTTGTTGGCCTGGAGTCGAGGCGCTGCTGGGGAAGCCCGGTGGCCTGGGGCCCATTGGGACATAGCCCGGATGCATTACATGTCCTTGCGGCATAGATTCAGCCGTCGTGTTCCAATCCCAACCTGTTGAAGTGCGCATGATGCCGTCTATGCCGCCGGCCGCATTGGCGAGCTCAGGCAAGCCTTGCATTGTGCGGAGGGGGCTACCTGCGGCACACTCAGCAGGTGGTATGACAGGCACATTCGAGGCTGATGCTGCCGAGCTCTCAGAGATCTCGGTCCCCTGGTCCAACCCCCGAACGGGCGGTGCGCCCTGCGTGGTGCTGCTCTCGTTGTCTGCTTGGTCCTGAATGGCACCAGGCTGGACATCATGGAGCCCTAACGTTTGGAGAATACCCGACAAAGTCTTGGAGTCATCCGGCTGCATGGGCGGGATATCCAGGCCCTGGTCATTGATAAACCTGGAAAGCTGCCGGACCCTGGTGGAGAGTAGCTCGACGGCGACTCGAAAGGAGAGTCTGCGGAATAAGCATTTGTTCGAGAAAGCCTTGGGGAGATGCTGAGGGGCTTGAGACATTACTGACTTGCGCTTGTCCTCCCTTGCGTGATATTGACATTGCTTGCCTTTACTCAGGCAACTCGAGCAAGCCGGCGTGCCTCCATTGCACTGGCTCAGAGGTCAGCGCTGGGGATGTCTCGCAGGGGCAGCTTGGACAAGTTGGAAAGAAGACTTGGAAAACTTATTCTCACCTTTACCTTGCTCTCACGACAAGCTACGCACGCTGTTGTGACATGTTTCCTCTTGGTCTCTTGCTTCGGCGACGATGACTTTTCCATTCCTTCAGTATACAAAGGGGGCAAAGAAAGAGAGCTGCACCAATAGGGTGGGGGTTGGGCCAGGCGGGAGGCCGGGCCGGATGATGATGGCAGTATGGACTTGAATGATTATCTTATTGTGGTCTTCAATTATCGTATCATATCATACGATAGATCAATGCTTGTGCGACCGCCGCTAGGTATTCTGCAAGGAATCGTCAAGAACCGTGCCACAAGAATACGAATCGATTGCCTTGGATGCGTGCGGTCGAATATCTGTATGTGTGTCAAAGATCTAACCGTAGCCGTGAGGGGTGGTGGTGGGGAAGGCCTGAGGAGAGTCCCTGGGGGCCTAATGGGCACCTGAGAGGGTCAGACTTACCCCGGATTTCTTCTCTAGGCGCCAACCCCGTGGGGCCCCACCGGCTACGCGAAACATCCTGTGCCGCCGGCCGAAGGAAAGGATGGAGTCAAGGGTGTCAAGTCACTGAATGGAATTCGGTGCATCTTCTCCAATTTCCTTCAGGCATTGCCCAGGTATTGTTTCCAAGGACTGCCCAAGAAATGCCCAGAAACTACAAGTAGACTCTAATCCCTTTCCAATTTCAATCTATTTTCAAAAGTTCCAAGCCTTGCACGCCTGTCTCGTAGGCTCTTCCCAGTGCAGCTAGCCCTCGCAACGATGAGACGCTTGCACGCGGCTTGCCAAAAATTATGCCAGCAGGTGGAGTCTTCGAATGTCACTACTGCAGTATCTGTATAATATGCAATATTTGAAGTATCTACTATAGGAACTAGTAGAGCACCAAGCAGAGTACATACTGGTCCGAGTATTGTGTACTATGCTTCAGCCGGTGTTCAAGGGCCGCCTTCTATACTTTAACGGTTGCTCCTCTCACGTTGAACATCGTGCATTTGAACTTGAAAAGTTTTGCATGTTCGACTGCGTCGCGACTAGCAAAAGCTGTCGGGTTCCCTCTCGGCTACTTCTCGGCAAACAGGTATTTAGTGCGAATGAACAGGGCCAGGTCCAGACCCACAAGCCATGGCTAAGGGACGCCACCCCTGACTCATGACCCCTCCTAGCTTTTCGGAAACCGATTTCCGCGGACCTCAATCCCGAATTAGAAGAGCAAATGCAACGACATGGTATCCCGTAACGAAAGATGAACACGGCACATAGTAGCGTGACACGATAGGGAAGGCCTGACTAGCATGGACAAAAATATTCACTGGACGAAAAAAGATCAAGAGGAGGGGGAAGAAGGGTAAACAAATTTATGTTTATGCTAATAAGTATGTCATGAGAGTTTGCTCATAATATAATCGATCTGAGAACGTAGGCACATATTCTTCGCGCATCGATCTCTTGCATCAAATAACCCTCTTCATGACGCACTCGCTTTGATGAGATCAGCTGCCTTCTCGGCAACAGCATACAAGGTACTGACCAAATGACTACACACTTGAGACAGTAGAACGGACGCGTCCACTACACACATGTTGCGCGTCCCGTACACCTTCAACAAATCATCATCATCAACCACGCCGCTCTCTCTTTGGGCATCATAGCCGCAGTCGCGACGGGATAGAAGTTTTTTCGGTACTCTGTGACCGCCAGCTCCTTCCAAGTTGCCGCTCCGACATTGGCCGCAACGCGGTTGAAGCCCGGTGTCGTCTCCGGGGCCCCAACCCGCAAACCGCTCCGTAGCAAGACCTCACAGATAGACTGGGCCGTCTCATGCTACAGCTCGACGTCGTAGTCCAGTAAAATAATCCATATATATATAAGAAACTTAATAAATGTAAATTTGCTATTTTCTTTCTAGCCGCCTACCAAGCCTGCTAGTTAGGTTACACCGGGGGAACCATTGTATATTTATGCTTGAGTTCCCAGGGTAGGGCTACAGTGACTGGGTATTTGTCATCTGAGGAAATTCCAATGCTGAAATTCCCCAAGATCCAATAGATCTGTATAACTCACTAACGAGCGTTTTCTGGGAAACGATTGTTCATCTTTATTGGTGTCTTTTCCGTTCCCCCCCGGGCTCGTTTCCCTTGCGCTTCTAAGTTATTCTATTTCAGGGCGCCTGTTTTTGGATTTTTATTCTAGGCCGAGATATCTGTCTAGACTACAGTCTCGCAGGTTCCAAGGCTGCGTCTTCGAACGCACCAATAACTGCATCGTACAGAGCATTTGTCCCCTGGTCAGTCATGTCGGTTCTTGTCCAAATCACGCCGTCTTCCTTGACCGGAAACAAAATCGCCCTGAGCTTCTCTGCCAGTGCCCCAAGCCCCTGGAAATCGGGCGTGAACTCCGCGACGATCCGTCGGCTGAATTCTTTTGCTGACTCCATATCTTGAATTTTACGATTGGCCTTGTCAAAAAGTCTCCCTTTGGTCCACTCCCGCAGCACGCTCGAAGTGGGAAGCTGTAGCTGATTTTCTCCTTCCGGAACGGGGCGCTTGGTGACCGCGAGGAACAGAAAGGTGTAGAAGAATGACTCAAGATCATGGCGATAGGTGTGTGGATTGTCTGGGAGATAGGCCTGTAACACCCCAATGGCCTGAAATATGTAAGTTCCGACAGCTTGGTGAGGCTGTTGTGGCTCCGAAATCTCTTTCGCCATGTCGAAATCGATCAGTACGCCTTTGGCAGTGTCGGCCGCGTCTCTGTTCGGTTCGCAGGAGGGGATGATGATGTTAGAGGGATTGATGTCTCGGTGTAGGATTCGGCCTTTCTGATAGAGTGATCGATGGGCTTTGGCCGCATCGCGTAGGGCGTACAGGACCTCCAGAATCGATTCGTACTTGTGGAGTGACCGGCCTTCAGGTGTAACAACGGTACAAATGAGTGTTTTAGGTTCATCCCGGATATTTTCGCCGGAGGACTCTGTCACGTATTCCTTGATCTCGACATAAGAGCCATCGCCTTCCGCTTGTAGATTTATGGAGTTGTTCAGGGTGAGACCGTCGTGCAGCATCTCGGTGTTGACGCCGTCATGGTGTGCGTCTAGACGAATCACCCCCCACACGTTTCTCTCCTTGAGCAAGTTGAGCATTGTCAACTCATGGCGTTCGGAAGGTTTTGACCATTTGAACTTGATCGCATAGTTCCAACCTGGGCTGTCAACCCGCCTTGCTCTATAGACGGTGAGACCATCACTGACCAGGTGTCCGGATCCCCGCTCGAAGATCTTAGCACCTAGAATGTAAGTATTTGTCACAACTTCTGTGCCATGCTTGTATGAAAAGCTAGCACATTCGTCTTGTTCATTTCTATGAACCAACGAGGACATTCCCCACTCGCTGCTGTCCATCAACATGTATCCGACGATGGCTGAGAGGTACTGATCATTCGTATCCGTCACTGTGAGTCGTGTGGATCCATAGATCCCAGATCGATCAGACTGCCAAAGTTCTGCTTCCTCCCCTCTAACCAGGAAGCTGTGAAGGAACGCGCGACTTGGCTGGCTAGAGAACACTGATCTTGCGTAGGCACAGAGTTGCAGGATGCCTTCCCAACGACTTCCCTGGGAAAACAGCCCCAAGACCGCGAGATCGTCCCATTTGACCTCAGTTTTGAGACTTGCTGAGTCCGCAAGAACTAATATCTGATCAGATGTGGGTGAACTTTCCGTGGTATGCTCATGCCACGAGCAGTAAAGTGTTGTTCGCTCCGCGAGTGATGCTTGGAGATCCGTCAGCCAGGTAACAATGTTTGTTTGCAAACGGAAGTCGATTTGCTTCTGGAAGTGCGGCAGCTTTTGAACGAATTCTTCTGCTATGGAGGTCCACGGTCGATTTGCGAAGAAACTTTCGTAAAAATCTTGAATGTCGGGAAATATATGGCCATTGATGTCGTTGAGGACAGAGGGGTCAAGCCCGGTTGGCGTCGTCAGTTTGGAAGACATTACTGAAGCTGGAGATCCTGTTTTTCTGCATGATTGAGTCGTGAGCATAGAGAAGGGACAGGCTACGTGAACGGTCAAGACGGCACGTCTGCAGAGCCGCAGTAATGACACTAGAGCGTGAGATGCTTCAATAGGAGGCGCACGTTTTGTGGAAAGTGGTGTGGTAGCAAGTTGGGGGGTCTGAAAGGTGTTGTATTGAAGATGGCCTATCTCAGTGAATGATGGACGTTGGTACGTCACGACCATCACACGGGTCAGTCATGCAGCGTCTGATATTTATCAGACGTACAGACTCTCCAGTGTCAAACCCTAGCACCCCTAGGGGCTGCCACAAGTAGGGTCAGTTGACAGCCTGCTGTTCTACAAGGTATACATGCCATAGGTTTTCTATATCCCTTGTCGCCCGATGTGGTTACACACAAATCCGCACTTGCGCGGTGAAGAGAGCATTTCCAGATATCAATGGGGCATCTTTGCAATCCTTGGCCCCGTTATCGCCCGGTGTGGTTGACTAGTCTACATGTGCCCAGGGAACGAGCGTTTCATAAATCCAAATTGGCCGACAACCTGCCTATGTGTACAATGCATTGTCTGCAAGGCCTTCTACATTGCCAGTTTTGGATGCTGTACGACACCAACTTGAAGTGTTTTTGGTGTTTCACCCGAAGGAACATGATGATGCTGTCAGAAAAAGATGATCAGTCAAGTTTGCCGATTTTAGCCTCTCACATGTGCATTTGCACAGATAAAACAGTTGCACGGCACAGTCTCGGAGAGCCTTGTTACTGAACGAGCAAGTGAAGAAAGCAATTTGATATAAAATATCATCATGTCAAGGCGGCTGTGAAGTAGATCAAGCTTGTCTTGCTCAAAGGCAGACGGGATTCGGCGAACCGAAAAATCCAATTGTGAAGCGGAGCGCTGCAAATATCATGGCTTCTTCAAGGCAGGTCTTCCCGCCTCCGGCAATCTACAATGGTCTGCCACATATTCACGAAATCGCTTTTGTACCCCAAAATGACACGGAAAGTCTAGAAATACTGCGGTCTTTGCTAGCCAAGTACGACGTTCCGTATAGCATCCTATTCGATTGATTCACAAACACTTTGATATCAACCCGGGGAGAGCCATGATAACCATAACGTTCGACATCCCCAAAAATGGAAATGTCTCCATTTTACGATCTATTGAGATGTCCAACGACATTTACGCTGACTAGTCTTCACTTCTCTGTAGACAACGATGGCCTTCTGCAAGCCTATGAATATTGCTCGTCACCAACCATGGATGTTTCAGGACTGGAATCATTTTTAGCGAGCTTTTTCAGACAGTAATGAAGCATGGGTTACAAACAAAATCGTATTGAAGATTTATGATAAGTCAGCGGATGTCGTCGGATGGACAGATTTCGAGTTTGAAGTGCATCGCAAAACTGACATGGTGCCCAAGGGCCTGCCCACTACGCCTGGCCATTTCGATGTGGTCGTGGATGATGAGTTCCACACAAAGCCTGGAAGAGGCGGAAGGGCTAAGTGCCACCACACATGTAAACAGGGTTGTGCTCACTGCAGGCACTGTTCACATAACACAAACCGAGCGGAGGAGTCGGGAACCCAGGAACTCATCGTCGGTGGGCAGTTGGTCGAGCCAGGCAGTGCATTTCACGGGTTTTACCATATTGTCCGGGAGGTGTGATGACTTCTGATTCTATTGGGTTACCCAAGCCCGGGAAACGTCGCACATGCGCAAGTGCTCACCCATGGAGAAAGTATTTAGACAATCTAGGAAGCTTCTGAAATAACAGCCGGATGTGTGTCAATCATCTAGGTACCAAGGTAGCTAAGTGTGGCAGCACAGATTTGAATGTTGATAACCGACACTTGGCAATGCATTTTGAGGCTGTGTCGCCTCTGCGTCAAAGCTTTCCGAAAATACGACAGCTTAATACTGTCCTGCACACGATGTTCGTAGATTCCCCGGATCCAACCTTTGACAAATTGAGCCCCGTCCAGTTTTGACCATCAAAAGAAAGCATCTTTAGTCCACTAATCGATTGCACTTTGAAGTCACATGAAGATATAAACACGGAATATTTCTATCGACCTTTGACGGAGCAGTCAGCAGAGATTAGGTTGTTAGTATTGTTGCCAGGGCACCCTCAAGATGGCATCAAAGTAGAGCCGAAGCATATGGCGTGCCCTTTTCCGGGATCGATAGAGCAGAGCCATGGACAAAAGTCAGAGCGCACGTGAAAGTTCCAGAGTGTGAAATACTTTCGTGTGTTTGGTCCTCGCAGAAATTTATCCTTGTCGGCAAAACCCTCCATGCCGCCCTGAGATACCTCCGCTCAGAGAGCGAAGGACGGATATCATGGGTAGATGCCGTCTGCATCAACCAGAATGACTTGGCTGAGAAAGGCAACCAAGTCTTGCTCATGGGTCCATTTACTTCAATGCTTCAAGATCACTGGCCTAGCTGGGTGTGGATGCCGATGATAATGATACAGCTCCCAGAATCGCCTTCCAATGTATTCCTAATTTGATGCCCTAGATTATGCGGATCTCACGCAGTCCGTCGTTTGCCATATCTCCCTTCAAAAGAAAACCTGCCCCTATCCGTTGATAGTTGATACCGACGTTGTCTCTGTTCCATGGTGATACAAGTATCACGTACATCCTTTGCGATGGAATAATCCCAACACATTTCTCTTCGCCTATGACAACAGCCAGGGAGTCAAGTTGATCAACACCCAAGATGTTATCATCAAACACGATTTGCTTCCTCATCATCAAGGACGTATTACTGGTGACCAATTTTCGTCCCACAACAACGAGTTCCAGCTCATGAACATCCAAGCCATCTGTTCCCACCTTCCTACCTCTGAAAGGACTGGACAGCTCATCATTCCAGGTCACTTCACCATATGGAACTCTCATATATGAGATGGTCCCATCGTAAGCCATCCATGACCACGTCGGTACCTTACGGCCCAGCCTATCAGATAGCCTTCTCATCCGGTCCTGACCCTTAGCACGTTGCCAGAGAAGTGTGCGGTGGAGATACGCTTCGAGGACGCCGTACGCACCCGTCGTCCCCAATGATTGAAGAAGGCGCCGCTCAACCCCCAAAATTGCAACATGTCGATCCTCCACAAAGGTGAAAGATAGCGTGGAGTACTGTTCATAGAGACTAACAAAATGATTGATTTTCACATCCTTATAGAGGTTTTCAATGTGCCGTGGGAAGTGAGCATCTCCAAGCAAAGCCGATTTCGGACTACAACAACGGAGTCATTAATATAGTCCCATATACAAATATCAGAGCTCGAGAAAGGCGTATGACATGCGGCAGCTGGTAAGTCGCAGCAGGAGGGTTGGACAGAATGCGAAAACAAATCACTTACTTATTCAACTTGGTCAGCGTCTCGCAATGAACCCCATATCCGCATTCCCAATAAATTTGACTCTCAGCAAAGTAAATTGTTCTGTGCGACAAGGCCCTTTCCTGCAAAACCCAGCCTCGCTGGTTTAGTGTGCTATTCTCGACATCGCCTCGAAAGTCATCGATTTGATCACAGACATAATATGGACTCCCATTCACGGGCCGCAGCGCCTCGCATTGACGATCTGGTCGTGGTTGTAGAAAGCCTTCAACGGATGACATAGCTCGAGTAGCGGCGATGGTACAGTAGGCGTTGGCAAACACACCCTCCATCAGTGACGACTCGTGATGCCAATCTTCGAAGGAGTCCTGAATAATACAGAGAGAATCAATCCACAAATATCGAACCCCTATGACTTTTGTAATGTGAATCGCGTCTTGAAAGGTCTGTGGGAGCAGCCTTGCATCGAATCCCAGCATTAGAGAGCTGATGTTGCCCTGCGTAGTGCACATGTACGTGGGGCGCATGAAGGGCATCGGACCCCAACGGTGTGAAAGTGCGACGTATTTTGTCTCGTTTTCCACAGTTAATGCTTTAACAAGCTTGACAGAAGATGCATCTTGTTTTCCAGGATCGCCAACATCGAGTATCCGTGTGGGCAAAGGCAGTTCACCGCTAGATAGGCAGTCATGAAAACTGTCGCAAACCCGTATCCACTCGCGCAGGCAGACCTTTTCTGTATCACTCTTTGTTTGCGGAAGTATAGGTAGTCCCAGTTGCAGAGAAGCAGGTGCAGAGGAAATAAAGTCTGTACACACAGTGACCAGTTTAGCTAATGCCGACTTAGAAAACCTACGTCGGTATTTGGACAACATACCTGGGTGCCCAACGATTGAGAGAACAGGCTCTTGATACCGGCTGAAACAGAATGTGGATCCAATGCGATAGAATTGTACTTCGCTCTCGCTTTCCATGCCGTGCTTTTTGACGCATTTCAAGAATATGGAACACAGTCCGCAACGGTATTGATCGGTCTTCAGCTTCGCGACACTTGTTCTAATAGAAAAGCCGCCTTCCCAAATGTTCAAACTAGCACAGTCCTTCCACAAATTAGAGACTTTAGGAAATGGAGGAAAGACCGACGATGGCGTGATTTTGCGAAACAAAGCTTGAGCGAATTTGTTATCTCCGGTAAAGCTCCAGGTATCATCTAGCTGATCCGGATATCAGCAGCAGAAGCAAAGCTCAATGTCAGACAGGACTTACAGGCTGATTCAATTGAATCAGCACCATTTAGCAATAATAATATCAGCTACATATTGAATGCTGGAAACTTACTGTCTTAGCTATAAATTAGCACCGCGACCCAGTCACGAAGGCAGTCCCAACTTACAGCCTGGGTACCGTAGCCCGACCCCCGTGTCAGCAAATCATGTTCACGCGGTTTGCGGGCGATCTCATGACCTGAATAACACGGCACACTTGCTCCCTCCTAGACGCTTGCTCATTAGATGACTACGCAATAGATTTTCAATGTTTAGGCTGGCGAGGTAAACGCACGTACTATTACGACACGAACTCAGTTAACAATGCTCACATTATCAAATTTAGCAAGAACACTTACTCCCTAGTAAATTCCCCAGTTAGTCGTGTTTTCCTCACCTCATATCCACATCTTACTTCTGTTCTTTCTGATCGTGGACATTTCTTACGTCATGTGGCTATCCCACGAGCGCGACTTCGGTCAGCGAATGTGTTAACGCGCTTGCAATGATGAGATCAAATTTAATCATACCTGCGTTTTCGCCGGGAAGAAGATATCATTTGTTGGTGAGTTGATAACTCCTTCAGCGGGCGAGGCGTGCTCGCGGATCGGGCGGCTAGGCAAGTCAGCTCCTAGAAAGGAGCCCGGAATGGACGGCATTTGCGGTGGAGAATCCCAATGAGGAACTTCGGGCATGGGAGAACTACGCAGGCACGCAGCAAGATAGCTGTCCTCTTTGTCGGCCCTGTCACGTATCTTGCATATTCCTTCGGACATCTCCCTGGCGTCCGCACGATGTCGTCTCGGGTCGATTGTACCGCTTCCAAGGTTTATCTCTATCTTCAGCAGCCTGTTCTCTGTCAAGCTGAGTAGATCATTGATTGGAGAATCCCCTGAGCATCGTGGATCACTTCCCTTCATTTCGTTTAGCAGGACCTGAATGTACTGAGTTACTCTGCACGATTTGAGGGCTTGGTTGGCGGAGCGAATCAAAGTATCGGACCACTTTACGTGGGGCCCAGAATTCTCGTTGTGCTCCTTCACAGCCTTGCGAACCTGATCTTCGAATTCTGTGAACCAAAACTTGCTACCGCTGCCTAACCTCTCGTGAAAGACTTTGAGGCCGGATGGTCCGTAAAGAGTCCAGATGATGAACTCAACGCAAATGCAACCGAAAGACCAGATGTCATAAGCTCGAGATCTGGGTCCACCGCGGAGAATGTCTGGGGGCTCGTACTTCGCTGTACCCGTCATAGAGCGAGTGTGATCCTTGCGATATCGCGTGGGTAAGTCGTGTACCTTGGTCAGACCAACATCGGCGATGACCAGCCTCCCATCATCCGGACCGCCCATGAGCAAGATGTTGTCTGGTTTCAAGTCGCCGTGTCGACAATTCGCTTGCTTAGGGTCAGGTACGGCCAACAGGGCAGGATTCTGGTGAGCGCTGGGGTTGTGAAGCTTCCAAATTGCCTCCGATAGGCCCGCAAGTTGGTTCAAGACCCACTTGACACGATAGGCTTTGGGAGTAGGGTCTTTTCCTTGCGTATCATCAGGGTGATTGACCTCCAAGTACTCTCGTAAATTAGCAGTGGCCCAAGGAAACATCATGTAGTATCCTTGGTCACCGTGCTCGAAGGTGCATAGAAACTTGATGAGATGTGGACTGTCGATCTTGCGAAAAAGTTCGAGGGCTTCGATCTCGGAACGGTACGCTTGGTCGACCTTGTAGGTTTCCACAATGAGGACATCGAGATTCATCTTCTTGACGGCCACTGACTTTCCCTTGGCATGTTCCTACGACACCCGGTCAGCATGGTCGCGGAATTTGAGGATAAGAAGGTATAAAAAATACTTGATTTGAAAAGGCCTGGTGATCTGGGTGAACCCAACTTTCATAGACAGTGCTGAAAGTGCTCGGTTTCTGACTGGCTTTCTCTGCTGCTGGACGCTTCTCTGGGCTGTAAAACGGCAGAATCGTATTTGAGGAGAAGCGGTGATGTCCAGAATTATCCGAGAATACTGGAGCCATAAATTGCCACTGCTGCTCGCAGAATTGTTCAATGCAATATGGGCTTGAAGACCATTCACAGTCGTATTTTAAGAGGTTGCCCAGCATTACATCGCACTGCGAAGGCTCTCGATCACGTTCCGAGCAGAGCTGCCAGTCACTTTCTTCTGGACTGTGAACATTCTTAAGGGCAATTGGCAGATAGTCATCGTGAACCTCAAATTTCTTAAAGGCTAAGATGGCTTCCGGCTTGTCAGTGAGGATCAAGACGGCAAATACCTTGCTGGCCTTATCCCTAATAAAATCATACGTCGTTTCGTCGTAATGATTCCCCAGTTCCTTCTTGACCGCCCCAGGGGTAAATAGCGTTTTGAGCGTACCCTCTGGCAAGAACTTTTTGTATGGAGTCTCGAATGTAGGGAATATCGAATTCACTAGTTTATCCTGGATCTGCTTGCGCAAAGTATTGGTATCGAATCGGCGAGTTCCGACAGATTGGGGAGGATCTGTCATAGCTGTCGAGTGCCAACAAGTGGGCTTCTGGTGCACTAGAGAAGGTTGTGACTTGTCAATGAGACACAACGGAATTGGAAATAGAATAATCTTGATGTAGATACATTTGCAACTGAAATGGTTTTGCAAGCTGGACAACCTGATGCCATAAAAGCAGCAAAGACTTCAGGATGTTGAGTTTGGCGATCAGTCAGTGGCAAAGATTACTTATCTGTGAGTGCATATGCTTTGCGATATTTATACTCGGAATACCCAATGTGTCTTCGCATAAGGCTTCGTTGTCGATCAGAAAGACCCGCCGAGACGCCGCAGAGCCGCATGGACTGTAGAAGTCGAGTAGATTCTAGGCCGGTCAGCGTACTGAGAGATTTGCTTGCTTATCTGCAAATATTGAGGTCCTTTTGCTGGGATCTGCATCCACATCTACCCCGAGTCGAAACTTACCAGGTCAGTCGGGCGAGTGATGCTCCCTTGGTTGAGTAGTGGAACCATATTCCTATGCAGGAAGGGGCGGAACCCCTCTCTTATCAAAAGATCCTGACACCACACAGGTTGCTTTGTGAGACATTCGACTCAGCCCGTCAGCATGTGAAACGGAGGACACGGCACAAGCCAGCCCGGACTGATCCATTCGATGAAAAAGGCTCATTTTTTTGGAAATGACGACTCACGTTCCACACAGGATGCACTGCCTGCCGCTCTGCATTCTGCATGGGCGCGTCTACAGAGTGAGGGCGGCAGGCTCTGGCGGTGTGGCGATACTAGCCATATTTACACTTCTCACCACATTCAAGTCAAATTTGACAGTTGGGGGGTTCCAATGGGGTTTTATTTGACATCGTTGACAATCAGGTCAGAGCTCATGTTCCTTGGTGCCCATGGATATGAGCCAATGATTCTTGTTGTCATGCATCTATATTTATACTATTGCGATCCCGGCCCCGAACACACTGACCACAAAAAAACCTTTCTTACACATCAAGACATAAATAACCATGATTGTTTGGAACAAGGCTATGTGGAATATTCCAATCAATCCAATAGTATGAACGAATTGCTACGTATTATGTCCTTAAATAGTGAATAGTGAAACTGATTTGAAACTATTCCTGCACACGTCGGCCCATACCAGCCCTTTTCGTATGGCGAGTAATTAATCAAATCAACAACATCATGAAATTTATGCAGAGACTCGATGGATTCATCCGATTCTTTGTTTTCCAGAGAAGTGTTGAAGAGGAACGCGATCTCAGGAAAGTAAGAGACGAAGAGCTAGGCCCTCTCGAAACTCTACCATACCATGAACGACTCACTGAGTTCGCCCGTGGGTCTACTCGCCATTTAGTCGGAGACAGCACCACAGTTCTTGACTTTAGACCTCTTTATGCCATGAATATTCACAATCTTCAACGTAGCTTGGCAAAAGAAATACACCAACTGTTTGTTTCAACAACATGTGACGAGCAGCTTGGGCGGCTCAGGGTCACACTTGGCCAATATAGTAGGTGGATTCAAAATCACAACCAGTGAAGGAAAAAAGTGCTGATGAAAGATTCTTTTCGCCCCTCCGTAGCTAATGCTCTTCGGGACTTCGAGTTCATCCATGCGAACCGATGGGACACACTTTTTGTGAAGGACGTGGCGGCCTCTCGGATCGACAATGGACCAGGCTCCAAGCTCCTGGGTTCTATCTTGTCTGAGTTGGAACTACAGCTGAAGGAAGACTCCATTAGTCATAAAGTCTACTCAGATGCAGATCTCTTAGGCTCATTTGACCCTCTTCTTATGAACAGTGGCAAGGACGGGAGTTTGACACGAGGCACGACGAGGAAGAAAGCCGAGAGATTGCGGAAACGTGCCACGAATTTTCGCATGACTTTGAAGCGGTTCTTGTTTGCAATCCTTGGGGGCTTAGCGATAGTTGTCCCTATGCTGATCATTGCCTTAGGCGATGTGCCATCGAAGACTATTCTCACGATAACAATCGCAATCTTTGCATTTGCGTTGGCGGTGGCTTGCGCATCAACTGCATCGCCGGAGAATTTGTTGGGAGCTACAGCGGCTTATGCAGCTGTATTGATGGTCTTTATGGCAAAAGATTGAAATACATAAGGTCCAGTCAATGAGAGGGGGCGTAGAATGAAGATTTATTATCAGAAAACGCACTTTTGCTACTTCGCCTACGGGGACTGTGATGGCCGACCGCACGTGCTTTTATGTCTTCCGTCGTTGACCTGGCGTAATTCGTCTCTCCTACAGCATCTATTGCCATTTCGCACATTCTTCGAAAATATTGATGGGCACAAACACCGTGGAATCAGTCATTCAAGGTGTTGAGGTCAGATGTTACAGCGTCTGCAAAGATCTCCCGTCCTGAGCGATACTACACTAATGAAGCCTGCACCGAAGTCTCGCGAATAGTCCACCGACACAATGCACAGAGGCAACGGCGCTTCTGACCACCAAGCTCCAACGCCAGCGCCGACGAGGGGTTCCCGGCAGCATCGGCCGATCCTCTGCCACTGAAGCTGCTGGTGTCATGTCTGTGTTGGCCTTGGGTGACCTCGCCAGGGATCAGCACGGGGTATTGGGCTCTTGGTGACGCCACAGCAGATGTGCCTGTCATGAGGGCTTCAGGGAGCCCATGCTGGAGCACGATGCCGCCAAGTTATCTGTTCGCAAGCCGGATAGTTCAAAATTGTATAAAATCACAATAAGGCCTTCTGTAATATGGCCAGTAGCGAGACGCACTTGTAGAGACAATGCAATCCACGAAGGACGTGGTGCAGGAACAGAGATGCAGATTAGGCTTTCAAAATAATTATTTACGATTTCTTGGTATTGGATTGAACCCCGATGAGTCGATTCTTGCTGCTGGAATATTTTGGGTCTTACCGTTCTAGCTCGGTCCTAGTCGCATGGCTTTTGGGAAGGGTGTCTGTTGCAGTTTGGAGATGAACACCGCGCACTGTGTCTCTGTCGCAAATTGAAACAGACGTTATTCAAGTAGCAAATCACGAGTGAGTGAATTTGATTCTGATGTCTCTCCTTCCGGCTTCCGGCTTCCAGCGGGTCGCACCGTCCTGATTGATGTACGATTTCTAGATCGGCAGACGTGGATCTTGCATTAGCTCCAACCCTTTTCTAGTTTTGTTGGGGCAGATTAGCTGATTAGCTGCTGTCCCCTCGGTATGATGGACGGCTTTGTAGGTGCCAAGTGCGCCCAATGACGATATCCTCGTGGTTAGCACTGAGCTTGTACCAAAATCGAACCCTTCTTCCCCAATTGTTTGCGTCGACAACCATAAAAGAACGCACTAAGACGACCCGGCAATACAACGGCTAAGGTTCGGCTTCGGAAAGCTTCATATGATGCATTTCATGTTTCCAATAAAGGAAAGGAGGCGGCTCAGATCTCAAGAGCCTACCTTGATAGCATAGCTCACATCCTGGGCGGCGTCAGTCTTGAACCTGCCGTTCTCTCTCCGTCGTACTGAGACTTCGACCAGTCAGGAATATCACAGGCTTTTGCCGCAAATTGTCAATCGCAACCTATCACCATGGCACCCCCGATGCGAGCTTTGATTGCTGTCACCTCAGCTCATGCGCCATTGTATCCTGATGGCAAAGAGACAGGTAAGCTGTACCACGACGCTATCCAACGTTCCACCATTTTCTCGGTTTGACATAAATATTTCCAGGTGTTTTCATCACCGAGGCTCTTCATCCCTTCAACGTTTTCAAAAAGGCGGGCTTTGAAGTGGATCTGGTGTCCGAGACGGGCTCGTTTTCTCCTGATTGGTTGTCACAGCAGAAGGATTGGCTTCCAGATGAAGATCGCAAGGTTTGGGAAGATACCAAAAGTGAATTCCGGTCAAAGATGGACAAGCTCCCTAAGCCATCTGACATTGACCCCTCGAAGGTCAGACGAGACGACCTTCTCTTCAGCCAGAGCCCACACCATCCCTTACTCGACGATCTATTCCGCTAATACTTTGGCTCATAGTATGGTATCTTCTTCGCCTCGGCCGGTCACGCCTCTCTGATCGATTATCCCGATGCCAAGGGTCTGCAGTCAATTGCCTCTACGATGTATGCCGACGGCGCCATAGTCTCTGCCGTGTAAGGCCAAGCGTCCATCCCCGGCTCGAGATACATTGCTCAGTTTGTGACCAGTTGCCATGGCGGTGCCATTTTCCCAGGAATAATCGACAAATCTACTGGTCGGTCCGTAATATCTGGCAAGAAAGTGACCGGATTTACTACGCGAGGCGAGGAGGAGGAGGGTGTGCTCGAAACCATCAAGAGCTGGAAACGCCCCACTATTGAGGCCAGCGCCGCGGACTCAGGTGCGACCTGTGAGTTTCCATCTGTCATAGTCGACAGATGAAGTGCCTTTCGCTAACTCTGAGAAACAGATGTGAGCCCTCCAGGACCTTGGGACGCTTTCACCCAGACAGACGGGCGTATCGTGACGGGTGCAAACCCCGCCAGTGCCCACGTTACTGCTGTAGCAGCCTTGGAGGCGTTTAACAAATTGTAGAAGTGGATGCAGCTTAGCACCCTGTATGTCAGGGTTTAGTTGTTGCCCATGTTTTGAGTTATATATATTTCTAGCTGCTTGAGGCACAATCTCACACCGGTTTACGGGTATGCCAATATAAGTAAATGTAATGCGTATGCGCAAGTTATGAAGTCGTGATACGATACTCCCTCACAGCCATCGGTACATTCCTTACCTGAAAGGATAAAACTACTGGAACAGGATCCCTCTCTCGAGGTGGAAAGAGAGTATCAGAAATATATTTCATGATAAACAGTCTTTTTCGATTCTGTGTGCAATGGAATCATGATTTCTAGATATTGTACAGCCTGTCTGTTTGCTGGGTATATACAAGTTTCAACATGACCTATGCTCGAGCAGATCACTTTATGCGGTCAACATGGTCTCAAGCCACTCAGATGCAACGGTGTTGTAGTCGGAAGTGTAAGCCATATGAGCAGTGAGGTTGCCGACACCTCGAGTGTCACAGACGCCGTCCTCGTAGTTGCAGTAATCATGCAGCTTTTCAGCGTACAGGTTGATGGCGGCCAGCTGCGCATCAGAGCGAGGATATTTCTGCATATAGGAGAGTTAGTCGTTGAGCCACATCCGATAAATCACAGAGAAGCAAGGTAGATAGGTAATCTCTTACACCGGGGGCGGCCAGGGCGGATACATTGCCCTGGTTGAAGCTCTGGTTAGGCATGTGGCGTGGGTCACCGTAGAGCAAAATGGCATTCACTAGTTCGTACATTAGCCACGTTACTTGGGAAAGTTTAATACCGTCTCACTTACCACGCTGCCCGTAAGTCGCGAAGTCGATGTATGGAGGTGTTGTCGCGTTCCCAAGCTCAGAGTTGTTGCCTCCACCGGCGAAAAGGTCCCCAACAACCAGCGCACCCTGCGAGTAACCCAAGACGGCAATCTTGGAGTCGGTGCAGGTGTCAGCATAGGTCTTGATCTGCTGGGTGGCGTTGGCGAGGCCCTCCCAGTAGCTGTTGGTGCTGGTCTCCTGGGTCGCCGGGTAGATGACGTCCTCGTAATTGCTGTCCGGGAACTTCGCGAGGAGGATATCAACCAGGGAGCCGAGACTGCCCGGGTAGCCCTCAGTCGTGCCTCGAGCAACAATGTAGTGAATGGGAGCACATGTTGTATTCAACTCCTGGCGCGTTGAGAGTGGCAGCGGTTCAGCGCTGGCAGGGATGATGACGCCGAGGGCAAGGGTCGCACGGAAGAAATGCATCTTGACATGCGCTGGTACTCTTGAGCTGAAGCGACAATCTGGAAGGAGACTACTTTTCCGATCAACAGGTGCCCGTGACTTGGCATGAGATATCTTCAGAAAATAAACATATCGTTTCTCGTTACGTGGTTTTCCTGGACTAAACTCCGAGCCGAGCAAGCCCCGAAACCCGAGACAGGTTGACGTGCTACAGCAGTACAAAATGAAGATCCACAATTCAGGGGATAGCCACGAAAGCACCAGCTAGGTTCGTATAAGAAATGCGGTAAACTCAATCAGGGCCGGAAAGTGATGCTTCTTCAGAAGCTAGACTCACCGTCGAATTATTAGGTGTTCGATGTTCGACGTCAAGACCGCTAAAACCAACTGCCTCATGTTCTACGCGCCTCTGAAGTGGGCGCTGCGACCACCACTTATCAGAGTCAAGCAATAGAGAGGAAGAGAAAACGCTCAGCTAAGGGACTTGGTTACGATCCAGAGATTCAAATATGCAGACATGTAATTTCACCCGCAAGCTAGGCCATAAGTGCATAGCCATCTTGTTGTTTGTAGTCTCCCAGGAGCTCACTCCCCTGTGACGAGAAATACAACCGTACCATCTGTGCAAAATCGTACATACCCCATTTGTTAGTATCCTCAGCATACTAGCTAAACGGAAGATAAGAGAGGTTATTTAGCAGGGTTTTGTAAGTATATTTGTATCGATACCGGTTGTCTTTACCTTGACAACCCTTAGACGCAAAGGACAGAGTCTTGGGATGGCTTATAATCGACTGTCTGGTAGGTCTTTACCTGAGAGCCACAGCACTGTGTCTCATGAGTAAACGGGTCGCCAGACGTGATTTAAACACCTTTCCAGGCCGAGGAGATGAATATGAGCCGAGCGTGTTACAAATTGGCGAAGATTTTGACTCATAGTAACATTCCATTATTTTCCCTCAATTATCCATTGCGAATCACAATCAAGGTTCCCTAGCTTAAGGATAGTGCCGTGAAATTTGCACCTTATTGTACAAAAATTCCATTTGTGTCAATAAATATCCGCTAGTATCACTAAACTCAACGGTAAGAGAGCCTAAGGAAAAAAAGATGGTTGAAATCCATTTGGACCACACATATAGAAGCCAGCAAGTCGCAACCCAATCTCCCACTTGATCTGTCTCCAACAAAACAATACCGAACCTGAGGCTCATCAATCTGAAGATCACTCGAACAACAATTTTCACCTCTGAAGCTTTGAAAACTCACCCAAAACCTCAAACCACCTAATTGAACCCCAATCACAAGACACGAAAGCCAATCACATCAACCAACCACCGGCATGTATATCTCAATGCACCGTGGGGGCGCAGGCCCTCCCCCCGAGGTTGTTTACTACGGCACCTTCGTCGCGTACATCCTCCTCGGCATCCTAGCCACCCTTTTGGTGATAGTCCTCGGATGTGCCATCCGTGACCGCTTACAAGACACTTCCGCGGACGACTCCCATGACGAGGAAGAAAGAGAGCCGTATGACCTCACCCTGACAGCCGATGGCCGTCTGCTTAACAACGGGGACGGCGGACGGCCTTCTCAATATGGAACCCTCTACTGGGGCGGAGTATGGTACAATTCTGACGGGTAGGTCGCTCATTCTATAGTTTTCTCTTGTCCTTGCCGAGATGGACGACAGCTAACGTGATTACAGATCTGCTATGAGCTACGAAGATTGGTTGCAAGCCGTCTACGACCCCGTCGACTGGAGCAATGATTCGGATTGAAGGAATCCCAAGATATGTGGGTGTTCTAAAGTCAGCCTCGGCACTGTGTGGCAAGGAAAGAGCGGAATCGGGAGGCCACAATCACCTTTGGATTATTGATGCTTAAAAATTTTGTCAACAAGTACACATCAAGTAGTATTTGGTCACATGGCATGCGGAAACTGAGGAAAGACCAAGAGGAGGCACCAGGAAACAAGGCACGATGCATTTTTCGGCACAGTCACGGAGGTTCGCAATGCAGCAGCACAGCAGTGGTAGATAGAAATTGACGGAATAAAGCAACAGTAAGAACTTTTGATCGAAATTAGTGATATCCCGCCAGTTGCACGCAAATGCACGCTCTCATTTGTCTCTGTTTGACAATTCCTAACCCACCAAGTAGACGTCACGTCAGTAAAGACCAGAACGACTGCAGCCACTGTCAAGTATTCAGCCAAGTTACGATCGAGCCCTTGCTACCCTCTAGAAACATTGCGACCGCTGCATCGCATCGGTCTTCAAGAAGACATAAGAATAGATGACAAGAAAAGTCTCCACCACTACATGATCAGGGACAGGTTCACGAGTCTGACCGGCCGGGAGGTCTTTGTCGTCTATATAAAACTGGTCCTTTTTCCACGGTGACATCTCAAATAGGTGTCGGGCAAAGCAGGTTCGAGAGAAGGCATTGGGCACAATCATGTTGACGAGTGGTCTTCTTTGTTAAAATCTCATGTCATGTGGAACTGTAGCCGATAGGCATCCTTTGGCATCAGGTCTTCTCTGTCGGAGTGCGCCTGGTCTATGATCTAGTCAGGCACTTGGCTCTACGACACTAATCAATGGTGAGAGGCGGTGAGTAGGTTGTAGGGAGAAAGCTAGGATATGGTGAGCGAATCATCAGCGACGTTATCGCAAATTGGTGCCACAGGCCATTAATGGCACAGAAGGCAACAATGTATTAAAAGGTATCATAAACGCCTTGTTCTCATCCAAAGTAGCAATCCAATCCTCGACCCCACTACCGTCGGGTATGCGACGAAGTCTTGTATAGCATGCAGAAGACGGTCTCGTACGACCCCATTGCCGAACTGGGGGGATTATCCACCAATCGACAATTGGAGTTAGGCCAAGACATCCCGGTGGCCCGGCTGCCCCAACGCCTGTCCCCACATACCGGCGCCTGCAGGGTAGGCTGCTTAGGCCGAGGTATCAACAATCTTCTCCGTGACCTTTCCGTCGGCCTGGACAACAACCTTCTCGACTTGCTGCGAAGCCTTGACGGGCTTGGGCTGGTTGTACACCCACTCAAGCTGTTCGAGAGTTCGGCCTTGAGACTCGACGCTAGAATCTTGCGTTAGCACCAATAGAATGAGAGAATGCTCAGGAGCAGCAAGACTTACCAGAACAGGTACCACAGGACGGCCTCACACATGTCCCAACCGACGAAAATAAAGATGTACTTGTAGCCAATGTTTCCTAGTGCGATAGGGCCGGCGAACTGGTTGACGAACCCGAAGATGCCGACGATGATGCCGGACGCGGCAAGACCCTTGGCGCGACGGTTGGTGTCCAGAGCCTCAGCGGGGATGATACCCTGGAGTGGTGTGTAGGTGAAGGAGTAGACCACGTTGAAAAGGAAATAGAAAGCTAGTGCGGTTTGGCCGTATGATATGTAGGCGGGATTGAGCTCCTTGTCGGCATTGGTGTGCTGGTTCACGACGGCCGAGGTTCCGCCGTTGATGGCGAGCAGGCAGGCACATGCGAACGTGCCGAAAATCAGGACTGGACGGCGCATCATCTTATCGCTAAGAGAAACACCAACGCCGGCGCCGATGGCTGACAGGCAGCTGTTCAGGACATTGAAGCCCAGCTGCTGAGCCGTAGAAGTGATGCCGATTCCAGCGAAGATGGTGGGGTTGAAGTAACCAAGACCGTTTCCGGAGAATTGACCAAAGGTGCTCATCATGACGACTTGCAGGAACCTCCAGCGACCATTGTGCTCGTTGAGCAGCGAACGGTAGTCCCACCAGGTCTTATCTGCGCCGTCCTGGCGGATACCCTCCTTCATCTCCTCAATCTCGAGCATGACCAGACGGGAGGACGGGTCTCCGTTGCCGTGGTACTTGACGAGGAAGGCAATGGCTTCTTCCTCCTTGCCATTGGCGATCTGGTAACGCGGTGACTCGGGCAAGAAGAAAACGGAGCAGATCACAATGATACAGGCGAAGCATTGGAGGAGCAGGGGAATCCTCCATGACCAGTCATTGTTGATGTAGCTGGTGCCGAAGGTGACAAAGGCTGCGGGAATAGAGCCGCCAAACCAGCCACAGTTGTAGAAGCCTAGATGGGACTCAGTCAACGGTTCTTTAGAGTGGTTGGGATTGGAGAAGGCTGCTCACCGACGCAGCGACCTCGCCAGTGGGCGGGGGCAATCTCTATGGCATAAGCCGGAGCGCCCACAGTCATGATTGCAATGCCGGCACCGAGAACAAAACGGCCGACTGTGAGTTGAGCAATGGTGCTCGAGGTGCAAGCGATGACAGCGCCGACAATAATAACGATGCCTCCTGTGAACATGGCGATTCGGCGTCCGTAGCGATCTGAAATGGCAGCAGCAACGGGGGCAGTGATGATTGAGCCCCTAAGGTATCAGTCAGTACTGCAATTTTTTTTTATTATGCGGCCAGACAGGTTCAATCGGGCGGCAGTTTGAGCACATACACGCTGTAGAGCGAGGTGATGATGGAGATCTTCTCGCCAGTCAGACCGGTTCCGAAGGTGTTCTGGAAGGGTTTCATGGCGATAATGGCGCCCATCAGGGAGCCATCATAACCGTTGGCACAGGCGCAGCAGAACGCAATGAAGACGGCGAAGTATAGCTTGAGCGAGTTCTTGCTCCATCTTTCAATTTTGGACTCCTGAACAGCGGCGAAAAACTCGGCCTATTGGTTCAATGCGGGTTAGCTGATATGATCCGATCCTGTTGAGAATCACAAATACAGCATTATTTGTGTTGCATGGTAGGATGAAGTGGCGGGCAGAGAGAATGGACAAGCTGGTACTCACGTTGTGTACTTCCTTGGCCTTGGCGCCGTGGGCCTCGTCCAATGTCTTGCCAGTACCCTCGGCAACAACAGGGTACTGGATGTCGTGGTGATCCAGGTGGTCGTTGGCGGAGATGCCATGGTGCACCTCGGTGCCTTCCTTCTCGGTCGACATGATGAGAGCTCGATTCGACTTGTCAATCGACTGCGCAGGTTTAGGCGACGAGACAAGGAAGAGAAGACGGTTGGATGGCTCGTCGAGAGGGAGTATCGCAGGACATTTGTGGCATGGGAAAGTGGAGGATTATATGAACGATAGGGGATACAGACGGGCATGTGTACCCCAATAATCAAATGATACCCTGGGCTTACCCCAGATTTTGGTTCGTCGGGTGTGGTGGAGGGCGGAAAGG
The DNA here is from genome assembly GCF_026229845.1 of Diaporthe amygdali. Lineage (NCBI taxonomy): Eukaryota > Fungi > Ascomycota > Sordariomycetes > Diaporthales > Diaporthaceae > Diaporthe > Diaporthe amygdali. Next base: position 95,655 of record NW_026517072.1, read on the forward strand.
CGGGCCTGTTTCCCATGCGGTTGGTGGGAAATGAGAACGCAGTCGACTGTAGTCATGCAACCTTCGGGGCAAGGAGAGGAGCGACAGGGGTTCGAGCGTAGGCCCGTCGCGAACAGAGAGACATGGGCCTTGGCTGCAGCAACGGGCACCCCAGGGCGAAGGAAGGGAAGGCTGGGCAGGACTGGACTGGCAACCCCCATGGGTCGACGGGTCACGGGCCTGAGCCTGCTCGAGGATGCATATCGTGCTGGGTAGTGGACCGCTGGCGTGATGGCTACTGCAGCACCTTGATCCAACAGCTGATCTTTCCTGTCGAGGCTATGGGCTGGTGGTGCTTCTCCAAGGGCAAACCCGCGGGGGCGCGAGAGGTGGAGAGGCGGGACGTTGGAGTCTGTCGTGTGGTTCGTGGTGAACATTGGTGAAGGCGGCTCAAACACGCCAGCATGGATCTAATTTCTCCATTCTCGTGGCTAGGTAGGAGAGGTTCCGTGTCGGCCACGAGTGGATTGGGGATGGGCATCTTCGTCTGGTGCGGAGTAGGAGTCCCTTGCGTGCCATGGTTCGCTTGGGTAGGTTTGTATGCACATGTTGTGCAGTAATATGCTGTGCCGAGTGTGGGGTGCCTGGGTGTGCCCTGGAGTAAGGCAGGTCGCGTGTGTGCTGTGTAACTTTGTGCCCCTGGCTAGACGAGGGACTGACCAGGCATTGGCCAAACATCGCCCACGCATAGATTAGACAGCTGATGACCTTCGAGAAAAGTCCGAGCTGGGTTCCTTGCTGGCTGGCTGGCTAGGTAGCACTGGTTCCGACGGGTGGCCATGTCAAGCCTTGCCCATGCCGTGCCATGCCATGTGCCAGCAGCACGCAAGGAAGCATACGATGCCAATTCTGGTCATCAGAGGCTGAAGAAGGGCTAGGGGCTAAGAAGCTTAGCTCGTCAAGTGCATCGAAGACATTGACGATGTCGGGGGCCGTGAGCAGTCGACGTCGACGTCGCAGGCGGGGAGTTGGCCCTGCTGGGGAGTGGCTTGCCCGTGGGCGTGTGGCCAGTCGGGATGGCTGGAGCAGAGACGCGCTTGTCTTGGCAGGCCGTCCGTCAGATCACGACAAATGAGGAGGATGCTGCTCGATGTACATAGATAGTAGAACTGTAGGCTGCGACGAGGTAGCGGTTACCAGCCAGCCGGGACTCGAGTGTGATCAGGCAGCCGGTGTGGCGTCCCAGGCGGGCGCATTTGGAGACGGGGCGCCGGGATGTCGGGTACGGACGAGAGAACATCTTTCGTATTTTCTGTCCCCTGTCCTTGCTTTGCTGGAGCGACGGACGATTGGATGCTGAAGTGTTGAAGACAGTCGTGCTCAGCAGAGAAAAGCTTCAATTGAGTCTGTGCGAGTTCAGAGTTGCACACGCCCTCGTTTGATTTCTGTATGTGTCTCTTTCTCTCACATGCCTGGTCGGGCAGGCAGACTCAAACGGGAAGTCGCTGACTGAAGACTGGTTACACCACAGGGAAAGGAAGTAGCTGCAACCAATCTTCTGTCCATTGCATACTGAAACGAGGACTCTGGCTGTAGAGTCAATCACATGTACTGTACTGTGGTACACACGAACTAGGACGCAGTGGGCGACACCACCAGACAAGCTGCCCATGGGGAAAGAGTCGGGCGAGGAGCTGATCAGCAGTGGGGAACTCGGGAATAGAGTTGGCTCTCAGACAGGACAAGTGGAGACAGCAGACAGAAGACAGCAGACTGGAGACTTGAGATGGCAGTGGATGGGTAGGGTACACAGTAACGGCTCGAGCACGGGTAACGGGTAACGGGAAACAACGACTCATCCCCACCCTGCCCCTGCCCTGCCACGCCTGGGGGACCCATCGGTTCTTGCCGAATAGGGCCATAACTGCACTAACGGGACGCACCCTCCGGAGATCCAGGCCCTCCTTCCTACAGTACGTACTGGGCTTCTCCTTCTCTCCTCACCTCTAGTCCCTAGTCAGAATGATCACCAGAAGATCCAACATAACCAAGCCTGGTGATGAGCAGGTGTACAGTAGTCTGTTCACCATCGAGGTCAAAGTCAAACACCGAAAGAGGCGTCCACTAAATCAATTCAAATCAAGTCAACCCATGTATGGGCTTCGTAAGCGCCTTCCTGCAGACACCACGTTCGCCAAGCAGCAACACCTCTCCACCGTAGTCGGAACCGCCATCTGGATGCAGGCACTTGATGCAAGCAGTTGTTGCAAGGCGCACTGCCAGGGTTGCATCTGGTCTACATGATCAATCGCCGCTATAGAGATGGCAACCAAACTTTGGTGCCTCCCTGCACTGTCATCTATATTCAGCCCTCTATTCACAGATCGCATGCATCGACAAGGCTAGGGCTAAGACATATGTTGATGCTGGGCGAGATACGATACACCCTTTGATCGTGTCGAGGCAGTATGCAGTGGCTGACAGGCATAAGCCACACCAGAAGAAGTTTTTCCAAATCCTATCCTCGCCTCTAGACTCTCCTCGCTTCTCCCGGCCCGATCGAACCACTCGACTGGCTCGGCGCTGGACCAACACGCTCTCATGAGCTGCCCTGTCGAGACAATAGTTAATCCACTTAGGGCACACTACGCTCGGGTTGCAACTCAACAAGACGATGGCCGGCCTCGGGATGCTACTCAGCTTCGCCCGGCCTGTCCTTGACTTGACTAGACCAGCTATTTGTCCTCCTGACTGACATGTTGGCCCCGTCCCAACGTTCCCCCGTCTCTCTCTTTCTCTAACGGATTCTTCCGTCTCCTCCTGTGTCTGGGGAAATGGTTGCGAGCACACCACTCCCTGCTCAAGCTGAGTAGGCCGCATAGGACATTCCAGCCTATGCTGGTCGATGCCGGTACTGCTGGACCGTAGGATCTCGCGCCAAGCCTCTTCGGGATTGAGAAGGATCGCGCGTCGCGGGTACACGGCGAAGAGTCACCGTGAAGCAATCAAGCCTGTCAACGTCTTACGCCTGCGCCATTGCCTGCTGCAGCCAGCAAGACCGATATCGTCAATTCTATCGCACGCTCAGGATCAATCAAGTCGCAGTAGCTTGGCCATCAAGCAAGAGCCTGCCCAAAAACATCATGGCTTTCACAGTCGAGAAGGCATCCCTGTCAGATGCAAAGGCCATTGCCGACATCTACCAGGACAGACCGGTCACGGCCTGGAACCGCCTCACCCATGGCACCGTCGACCCGTCAGTGTTCAATGCCGGCTTGGAGGACATGTTCGCAGAGAGCCTGCAGGACCCAGACGAGGTCCTCTTTCTTGCCCGCGACGATGACCACCCGGACCGCAAGGTCGTGAGCTATGTCAATCTCGCCAGGAAGCCTGCGCTGGTACCCATGACGGACGAGGTAAGGATGCCAGGCCATCGCGGAGCCGGGCAAAGCAGAGCAGACTGCTGCATGGCTTTTCAGCTCGCTGCGCAGCGCTCCGCGGAGTAATTATGAAGACTAAATGATGTTGGATGTGCAGGATATCAAGCAACAGAACGCCAAGTACCACGAACGGCTCATGCCAGGTCTCAACGGGCCCCTCCTCCTCGAGATGTGGGAGAAGCTGGACCGCATGCGGGAGCAGGTTCTGGTTGGAAAAGGCGACTACTGGTTTCTCGACAACGTCGGCACACTGCAGGCGTACCAGGGCAGGGGCATCGCGACCATGCTGCTCCGCAAGGTCCTGGAGGAGTACCCCGATCGCGAGGGCGTGCCGATCTTCTTGGACACGTCTGGCGACGAGGACGGCAGGGCGTGGCCGCTGTACGAGCGGTTGGGGTTCACCAAGGTGGGCGGGTTCACCATTGACCTGGCTGCCCATGGGGCTGAGGGTGTGCATACCCATCTGGGGATGTTGAGGGAGCCGCAGAAAACAAAATAGTATCGTAGACAAGGTCGGATTTTCAATTAGCTCCAGGCTGATAGACAAGATTATAGACGACGGCCCTCTAACCAATCTAGTCTGTCTGTCTACTTCCCACCCTGTGTCAGTGCAGCCTCCCCGTCTCAGTATACACCAGGCCACCGCCCTTTTCCTCAACCATGCCATAACCCTCATCCGCCCACTCCCTCAGCACGTCCAGGAACACCTCCTCCCGCGAGGTCGGCGCGGCCGCCGCGCTCAGGTGCACCGTCAGGCGGCGCAGCTCGGGCAGCCCCCCGCGGACGCAGCGCATCAGCGGCGTCCACACGCCCCACGACACGGGCACGCTGAGCTGGCTATCCGGCAGGCGCGGGTGCCTGGGCTCGATGCGCTGCAGGAACAGGTGGTCCTTGAAGTGCGTGAAGGCCAGGTGCACGCTGCGCACCTTGGCGTGGTACGGGTGCGGCTGCTGCACGAAGAAGCGGTAGGCGTCCTCGGACGCCGTGAAGATCAGGGTTGTCGACTCGAGGAACGACTCTATCGCCTCGGCGTACCTGGGCGGGATGTCAGTAGTGCAACGCGGTCTCTGATGCGAGAAAGAAGTGGTTAGGTTAGGGGGGAGGGGGTTGGTACGGGATGGATGTTGGGCATGACTTACACCCTCCGACTCGTCAAGAACACGGGCAGATAGCCATTGCCCCTCAGCCCCCGCTCGTCCGCACACGTCCCGTCCGCCTTGGCCCTCCACGACAGCATCGCCTCCGCCTGGCACTTCCAGTGCGGCGACCCCCAGCGCATGCGCAGCCCCCAGGCGTGCCAGAACCACCGCGGCGGCTGGTTCCGCCCCCGCCACCCGGGCCACGGGTCCGTCCTCATCGGGTCGTCCTCCTCTGCCTCCTCCTCCGCCGCTGCTGCGCGCTGCTGCTGCTGCACGGATGGCGAGCACGATGACAGCGAGCACGAGGTGCAGCACGGCGTGTGCGTCAGCCGGGCCCCGTCGCAGGCGGCGTGGATGTGCAGGGCCAGGGTGGGGTTCGACAGCCGCCAGACGTGGGTGTAGATCATCCGCCGGACCTCTGGGGGCAGGCGGGCGAAGAAGGCGGATTGGGTCTGGGGGTCGGCGTCTTTGATGTGTACTGCTCGTGGGGCCAGCTCTGGCGTGCCTGACGACGAGGGTGCGTCCTGAGCATCTGATGCGGGTGCTGACTGCTGGCTTGGAGCTCGCATGACCGGGTGTGCGGGTCTTGGCTTATTGCTGTCGTTATTATCATCGCCACTGTCTTCGTCACTGTGTGAGAGGTCGTCGTGGGCGTCATCGGTCATGCATGATGCTTTGCGTAGGCGGGCGCGCACGTGGTGTAGCCGTTCGCAGCTCCGCGGGGGCTTGACTATTCTTGCCATGGCCAGTTGGTCTGGTTCAGATGGTGGGCGAAGTGAGAATCTGCTGGGTTGATGAGCGGCACACAGGTACAAGGTAATGATGAGGTTGAATGAAGCTCACCGGTGGATGAGAGAAGCGCGGACCTTGACGAGGTGAAACGTCAATGCCTTGCATGTGCCGGCCCGGCCCAGACAGCTTGTGAGTGGGCAGGCCTCAATTTAGGTGCCTGCTTCGCCTGAAACATGGGTGACATACATCTAGCTGCGCTTAGGGAGTGAGGATCAGGGTTAAGGTTTCGTTGCGAGTCCCTCCCCCCAAAACCACCCAACCCCCTTCGGGACTGACTTGCAATGCCCATCATTTTCGATACTCTCGCAGAGTGAAGAGAAAACGATTAGTATCTTAGACTTTGGAAGTTGCTAGGTGCTTTCTCGGGTGATCAGTCACTGAGAAGTGAGGCTGGATCGACATCTAGCACTTTCAACACCAGTGATGAGAAGTGGATTATAGCTGCACAAGAAATACTTATTTCTATCGATATAGCCCGAAATCTTCCCAAGCCGTCCAACCAGGGGGTACCTTGGCTCCTCCTCTTTTGTCCCTTCCTCTACTACTAACCAGGGGAACTAAATTATTACGTTGACCTTCATGTCCAGAAACAATGACACTCGGTAATAACACGACAGCAAGGGGGCACAAGCTTAACGCTGAAGGGCGCATCTTTCAGGGAAGGGTGTATTTCGCCGTAGCCAACCTTGCTGTTGCTTTTTTGGGTTGGTAAGAAGACCTCGAACTTGCGCAGACTCTCCTTCTTGTGCGCGAGCGTGTACAGCGGCTGGAGGTCCCGCTTCCGAGGGATCTTCTGGCTGTACCAACTGGCGTGCAGAGTCAAGCGGAGCTCTAAAGGTGGTGATCAGCCATTGGCCTGTCTTTTCGTAACGCGATATGCGGTTTGCTGCTGCTGGGTCTTAAATGTAGACTCACCTTTCAGCTTTGGAAAGGACGCATCCAGAGTCTGGTATACCTTCTGGGCAGGTGCAGGGTAGTCCGCAGAAGACCGGCTAGGGTCAAGGAAGTCCCCATCAATGCTCAAAACCTGCAGACACGTGCAATTCTCGTCAGCCGTTGTAACTCCAACCTCATGTCAAGGACATTTCAACCGGATCTGGTAAAGGGAAGCGGACAATACACTTACATCGGCATATTGGATCCGAGATACCATAGGCTGTGGTACTTGTTCGAGGAACATGTGCATGGCATTCAAGCTTGAGAAGGAGAAGCGCATGGTCGAGAATAACGACTCGCTCGCCTCCTGGTGTGCTTGTTTGCACGCCAGGAAGACAGCAAGGACAGGGCTAGATCTCGGATCAGGCAAGGGCCGTAGCGTATTACCTCTGTAGCTTGCGCTATAGACCTTCGAGAAGGACTTATCCCATTTCTCAATCCAGCGGTAGAAGCACACGTGGTGCATGCACCACGTGCTGCAGGGTGGTTCACAGAGAAGAAGTCTATCTTCATCGTCAAGTGTTAGCTCCTGAAGTGCGCCATCGATATCTCCGGGGTCGTCAAAGGGCTCGAACTGCGGTGTCGCAATGATTTCGTCTGTACTGCCAGCAGCAGAAGTGGCAGAACTTGGGTCCTGGTTGAGTTGTTCGGGGCTGAGAGAGCACGGGAAGCTCTGAAGGTATGAGTTCTGGCTGAATAGAAATATGTGCTGCGTAAGGCCATGGTCGGACCAGAGCTGTTGGTATATTTGGCGGCGGATCTCGAGGGGCAACTTCGAGAAGAGTAGTGACTGGTCCTGCTGGGCAAAGTCTTCGCCGGAGAAAGTGGACGACATCTTGGCAGGGAGCAATGAAATTGAAACTAGAGCTCGTTGCAGGAAATAAGTCAGGGAATATTGTTAGGAGCATAGAAGATGGTCATTTGGAAGTACATCGACCTTTGCAGTAGATGTTTTGTACTCATCCATGCGAGTTGCCAGTGGCGGGATGCTGAGACTAGATGTCGGACGATACATGCACCAAGCGGGCTGGAGTTGACACTTACGAGTCTAGTCTCGGCTCTCAGATGATTCTTGCTTAGGTAATTATCTACTTAAGTACTTATGTACTCGGACCAAACCTGCAAACCGGCATCTGTATTAATCAATAATCAAATGGGTATTGATATATCATGGCACGCATTATGGCACGTACTAACTAAGAAATAAACTTTGTCCAAACCATTGCACCTCGTCCCTGTTTCGACGAAGGTGGAGGACAGTGGGCGCCTCCATGCCCCTTGTCCAAACCTGAATGTAACTATCCAACCCTCCCATCATTTATGTCTCCAGAATACCCTTTACTAGCATCAGGACCACAGATTGGATTATCTGCGTACCCGCGAGGCTCGATGAGAGCACATCACCGGATATGTACCGCTCCTTGATCGGGATCGGCCAGCAACAGGCCCTCGACCTTCTTCAGCAGGTCCGGTATCCTGAATGGTTTAGACAGCACATCGTCCATGCCGCTCTCCTTGGCCGTCGCCACCTGCTGGTCCCGGACGTTGGCCGTGACGGCGATCACTGGCACATGCTTCGTAACTTCGCCTTGCACTTCTTTCTTGCGGATCTCTCTTACGCATGTGAGGCCTGTCATTGAGGGTGCGGATGTCAGCTGGAGAATTGAACAAGGGCCTGCTGACATATGTATATGCCGGCAGTAGGCTCTGCTTTTTTTCTTTTCCGCGCCCCAACAGGGGCCCGGGGCTGGGGGGGGGGGGGGGTTGGATTGGGATATGGAGTCACGTACCGTCCATGCGTGGCATTTCTAAATCCATCAATACTACATCTAGAGGCACGCTGCCTGTCCCTGTATCTGTCTTATAAAAATTTGTTGTAGAGAGGAATTCTAGCGCTTCAACGCCGTCGTTGGCGAGGTTGACCGTGCAGCCGATCTTCTTGAGCTGGTTGGCCAGCACACGCTGGTTAATCAAGTTGTCCTCCACGACGAGGATGTGGACCGTCTTGGGGTCTATCGTCCGCCTCGCCTTTGTTGCTACTAGACTAGCAGCCGGGCTGCCGGTTGATGCTAGATCCTGGCGTTGAGGCGCGAGCTGCTGGCGCAGGGTTGTGTCACCACTCATGTGGTGCTCTATGGGAAGCCTCTGCTCCAGCGCCTCACTGGGCGGTTCTGCCCTCCTCGCTTGGACGTAGAAGCTGAAGAGACTTCCGGTGCCGGCACTGGACGACACACCAATTTGACCACCATGAAGCTCGGATAGGCGCTTCGAGATGAAAAGTCCCAGGCCGCTGCCTCCGTATTGTGCATGGGTCCGAGGAGACGCCTGCTTGAACCGCTGGAAAAGCATTTGCTTCTCCTCCGCAGTGAGGCCGCAGCCTGTGTCCTGCACCTTGAATCTGACGTAAAGAAGCTGTCCCTTACCCCAGTCTTCAGATGCTGCGACATTGGTTTTAGTGTTGACCGGAACGTATTGGAAGCCTGGTATGTTGGCTAAGGCCGGCGGTTCCAGAGAAGCGCCAACGGCAACGGTGAGAATGCGTGTTTTGGATGGAGCTGTGAATTTGATCGCATTGGTCAATAGGTTGATGAGAATCTGTAGCACTCGACTCGGGTCAACCGTCACCCAGTCCACGCCGAGCTCGTCGTAGGACGGGTGGGTCTCGAGGTTGGCCTTGATCTCCTTTGCCTGCAGCTCGGATTCAAACATTTTGATTGCACGGCTCAGAATCTGCTTCGGCTGGGTGACTACCGGGGTGATGAGGAGGAGATTGGAGTCGAGCTTGGAGATGGTAAGAATGTCGTCCACGATGGACTTTTGGTGCTGGACACATAGGGAGATTGTCTGCGCTGACTCCAAACATGCCTCGAGTACGTCATTTGACAAGCTCGTGGGATCCTTGCGGCACTCGCTCAGAGCTGCGGTGATGTCGTCGGCACACTGCAATATAGCGCTCAAGGGATTCCTCATTTCGTGCGAGGTGATGTCAATGAACTCGTTCTGCTGCCTGCGAGTCTCTTCGGCCTCGCGAAGCTGGTGCTCTTGTAAGCCTTGTGCCCATTTCATGTGGGATATGTCGGTGATTGATCCCATCACGGAACGTAAGGACCCGTCTGATGCGATCTCGGGTTGTGCAGTAAACATGCACCAGTAATCGATTGCCTCTCCATGAAGGTTGATGGGTCTGGCTATACGTATCTTGAGTTGCAGCTCCCCTGACCACGGGCGATGCTCATTCACGAGTCGGTGCCAGCCATCCTCCATGGTTCGTGTGCTGCTGGGCATAATAAAATCCATCCACGACATCTCATACTGTGAGTCTCTGGTGTGACCCGTCATTTCGAAGAACCTGTCATTTGCTTCCCGAAGGACGCCCTCTGGAGATATCAAAAACATGCCTAGAGGCGACAACTCAGTCATACGACGTAGTCTACTGGCCTGTAAGTCTAATTGCTGCGTCAGTCTGACCCGCTCTAGCTGCGCGGCTTCGACGGCGTCTCTGCTGCGGCGTGTCTCCTCCTCGAACAGGATGGTCGAGGCCAGCGAGGTCGCGAGTTGTCGGTTGAACATGGTTGCGAAAGATTTATACTCATGGTCGTACGGCCTGCGTGGGTTGACGCCCAGAACGAGAAATGCAAGGACATTGTCTGCGTTGGTGGGACGCACTGGGAAAATGATGGCTTCTTTACATGGGTCCCCGAACCCTCGCCACTCGATACCTTCAAGCAGGGCCTCGGGCAGAGTGCCGTCGCGGACACGTAAAAGAGTCGGCTCCCTAGTCCGCATCGCCTCCCGGAACGACGGCACAAAGCCCTCAAGACTGCGCCGCAAGTCGAGCTGCTGGGGTGCTGCGATGTGACCGTCAGGCACGCCGAGAGCCCCTTCAAAGTGGCATGACTTGAGCGAAATGGACAGTTCGGAGGCGGTAGAAGAGTGCTCGTCGTCATTGTCCTCGCCGACCGAGTAGAGGAGGGCAAAAGGAACGTCCCATGGGTTATCCTCGAGCCCTTCCAGCACAAATTTCCAGAACTGCTTGATGGTCTTTGCATATCCAGTCCGCTCGCCGATCTTATTCACCGTCTGCATCCTGCGTTGGTTCAGCACAAGGTTGGTGGTCTGGAAAGGCCCGTTGTAAAATCCAAGGAGCTCCCTATTCGAGGACGAGTAGATGGGGACGTAGGTCCATGAGTAGTAAGTTTCCTCCAGCATTCCATGTCGGTAGATGGAGATGGGGTCGTTGTCCCTACGGACACTGATTCCGGTTCGGCCACTCTCCTCGAAGAGAGGGCCACAGTAATCCCAGATCTCGGCGAAGAAATCGGCAAATTCGGTCCCCATGAGAGTCGGCTGCTAGTGGATCAGAGATTGGCATCATCAGCAACACTGGATGATACATACGTGTTTGTTACCAGCGACCTCGTTGGCGTAAGCCTCATTGTAGATGACAGTCAATTTACTGCCCCAGAAGAGTGCGGCAGGGTGAGGATTGGTCATGACGAGATTGGCGATCTGGCGGAACTCTGCCGACCAAGAAGCCATAGGGCCCAGGGATGTGGCACCCCAGTCGACTGCACGAACATACTGAAGGTGCTGGGATATCTGGCCTTCTGGGTTAGGCACCGTCCAGTCGATGGTGGCCCTCTCGGGCAAGGCGGCGAGGTCGATGGCTATGTTCTTGTTTGAGACGCCAGTGAGGACCGATCCATTAGCGGATGTCCTTGGGTAAAACACTGGGTCAGAAGAGGTCAGAGGCCCAGAGGGCGATGATGATGATACTACATTGGGCACGCCGGATGTGTGGACAACAGACTCGTAGCTAGCGCCAGGAGTCGCGGGGCTCCTCTTGGTGGCCTGGCTTGCTTTCGAGCCGCCGGTGGCAACCTCGAGGGGTGCGCCAGATGCCAGGTCAACGACAGGAACGTCGGCTTGCCAGAGCCGGTTCCCACTGATGATGCGCCAACGTTTCCGCACGGTAGACCCTGTCCATAGCATTTCATTGTACATGAAGGATAGCGGGAAGACGTCCTTGGAGTCATCATGAGTTGTGACGCCGGTCACCCACAGCTTGAAGGCCTCATGGGTGGGGGCCAGCGAGCGGCTCCCACCTGGATCCGGGCCCTGCTGGGTTGGGTCGAGGACGGGTGAGGCCAAGTCTGCGGCGTCGACATCGGCATTGGCATCGACATCGGCGGAGGTCGCGATGCCAGTGGTTTCGCGCCCCAGCACGGCGTCAAGCAGGCGGTCGTGCGAGCGCAGGGCAGCGTTGCAGAAGACTGGGTCGATGCATGTGCTGACACTGCGCGAGGGCTGGTCGGGGTCCAGGTCGATGATGAAGGTTGGGCGCGAGTCGGCGTCGAGGACCTCTCTGATGCCCAAGGCATCGAGCCCGTCCATCTGGTCCTCCCGGACGGCATCAACACCAACGTTGCTGCTAGCTCTGCTCCTGCTGGCTGCATCCATGAGATAGGAGGCCCGGGACAGACAGAGGACGCTCGCCCGCTGTCTCCTAGAAGAGACAGCGTCGGGCCTCCTTTGCACACGGGATCGGGATCGGGACCGGGACCAAGAGTTGGGCCAGGACCGGGAAGAGGAGTCTGGGCCGGATTCAGGTGCAGATTCAGATTCACATCCAAGGCTAGATAGATTAGCTGGCACGGTATTTTGTCAGCAGACGCATGCTCATGCATACCATGCAGCACGCCCCTCCTCTCCCGTCTGCTTAGGTGCTCTCTTGAAGAATGGAGGGAGAAAATCGGGGTGGTGTGGTGGGTTCGGTGAGTGAGCGGTGGAATGGGTAGGTGAGAGGCACAGATCGAATTCCGGGCAAAGATTGTGAGGCGCCCAGAGTGACGTCGGTGGTCGCAGCGGTGGTCGATCCACCGCACCAAGCGCCATACACCTTGGAAAACACACACGCACACACAGCCAGGCCGGAGCAAATCAGACGGGCTGAAATGGCTGGATGGGCTGAACGGGGTGGGAACGGTGGCTAGACCCGAGAGAGCCAGACCCAGACGGTCGGTTTAGGACCGAGACAGTAATGACCTTAGAGGGCCCCCCCAAGCCAAAATTCGGATCAACACCTGCTCAAATCTCAAATCAAGACCCAGAGAAGCTGTCAATCCCCCCTCCGGCCCCCTGCTCCCTGCTGGAGATTCCCTGATTCCCTCACGCTAGCCAGGTCACCGTGGCTTCGGCGCCCTGTCGTGCTTAATGCTGTATACAGACCATGTTCATATAGCAAATAAACAAACAGACAGGCCTGGCAGGCGGGTGGTCTAGCCTGTTCGCTCAATGTGCCCATGCTTCCAGTGTCTCAGCTCTTGGCGGCACAAGCTCGTCATGTGTCTGAGATGTGCTTGATTCAGACTGTGGAGTTGATCCTTCCGGCAGTGATTCAGCTACAGAGAAAACGAGGAGATGTGGGGTTGGCTGGCGACTGGCTGCTGGCTGCTGGGTTAAACCCTGACAGGCATGGAAGAGGACTACGGTCGATTTGGGTAGGTATGTTAATAAACCCCCTTTGTCCAATTACTTGTTCCTGAAATTACACGGGCTGTCCTGTGTATATTCGAACGCGTGTGTACATACCGCTAGTCTTCCCATTCAGCCGCACTACTCTGCTGTGCGCCTACCGAAACCTTATTCGGCCCTCGGCTATCTCAGTGCTAACGGTACCTAGATCCTTGCTGCATTCCTTTACTTGGCTTCAAGGACATTTGTTTCCGAATTGAGTCAAAACTTACATCTAACCCCAGGTGTTGTAGTGGCACCTCATCAATATAAGATGGGACAAGTGCAGACAGAGCCCCGGCGGTGCCATTGCTGTTTTCCGTGACATACGTTCAAATCTACACATGCGCACTAGAACGAATCACCGGACTCATCTGCCTTGGTCACCAGATACTCGAGTAGATGGAAGACTTCCATCCATCTGAAAGCCGCAGCCGCTGACGTGGAGCCTGGGTGTGGTTTATATACACCATCCTTTGGAAGGTTGGCCTGGCAGGGTAGCTAGATATATTGGATTGGTTGCCTGAAACTGTCGTTGGGCTGGATGGAATAAAAATAAAAATAGATACTCTGGGCAAATTCTTTGGTTCACAAGCCGACATGCCAGCCGGAATGGCAGCACTTCAGAATGTGAAGGATTTCTGTGATAAGCCTAGTGGCTATTGTGGTTCTGCAGAGATTGTATATCATCATTCCCTGTTATCTGGTGTAATCGGTCTATTCCAGACTTCACGCATTTAATTCGTTTGAGGGAATTCCGGGGCAGCTACGAACCTGGCATCGCATGTGAAGGGCATGAATTCGATAGTGCCGCGAGGCTTCTCTGAACACCATGTCTCGGAGCTCGTCTTAAGAGCGTGACTGGCTCCTGCACAGCCAAGCTGCCTGCCACGGCTCAAGACGGCGGGTTGCTTAACAAATGGCATGATAACCCACACGACAAGGATTTGGGAGCTGACATACATGACGGCGTAGAAATTACGATGCCACTAAAAGCAGTCCATATCAGCTACCTAAAAGACGGCGCGGAAGACGGCGGCTGACCGGGGTAATGCTGAGGGCTTCTTCGACGAGACCGGCCATAGACTGTAGCTGCGTCTGAAATTGACAGAATAATATACCGCAACACATACAGGTTTTTCATTAAGACAGAGTCAGATTTTCTGAGACTTCTATGTTGACAGTCAAGCTATTTGAGTATCCAGGCCCCCTTGCTACTGAGCGTTCGACAAGACATGCTTAGGAAGTTTGATACAACTAAAGGGATGTCAGCAGCAGATGGTTTCGGTCAACCGCTTTCTTGCTTTGGGCCAGTTTCGACCTGAATGGAGAGATCCAAGCGTTCGTGAGGCAGCAAGGCCCTGGTCACAGGGGCCCCAAGTGTGTTTATATTCTGCCGATGCATGCCAGCACTGCTGGCATTCACCACCGCCATGAACGATCCCGAAGCTCTTGACGATCCTTCCAGCCTACTTCCGGGAATAGCGATAAGTCCTGCCACCGCAATTTCTTGCCGTCTTTCCAGATGATGGCCTTCAGGCCGCCAAACTTCTTCTCCAGCACCTTGGGCAGCCTCTCCTTGCAGTACAGCGTCTGGACGGCCCGTCGCTGCATGAGCGGCATCCTATTCTCTTTCAATATGTACCGCTCCATGGCATGCGCTGTCTCAAAGGACCATGTGTTCATCTGCTGTGGCAGCAGCGCCGTCTCGTGGTACAGCTGGCGACAGACACCGGACAGGAGGGTGATCTGTGCCTCAGGAGAGGGTGAGGCCAGCTTTCGTAGGCTCTTTCGGTCCGTCTTCCAGGGATCTTCTCTCTTCTGAAGCACCTCGTAGCGGAAGCCACCTTTGATGGTTTCTGTGTACGGCTGCCCGTTCTTGATTCGCTGCTTGTGCTGCCATGGCACGAAGAAGATGTGAATCTGTCGGTCTCCGAGGACAAGCTCGTATATTTGAAGCCGCAGTTCGTAGGGGAGTCGGAGCAGTGGGGACGTCAATCGATTCAAGTCATATCTTTCGCAGAGTCAGCAATGGATGATCTCGCAAACGGCACCTGCGAAGGGGAAGAGGCGTTTACCCGCGGGCTTCAGGGGTTCCTTCGAGCGGGAAGCGATTGAACAAGCCATTTCGTATCTTTCTATTATAGGATGAGCATCCCATGTCACACTCGCAACGCGGTGTAGATGGGCACGCAGCCGGTGTTCTCTGATGCTGGGAACCAAGCAGTTGGGGGCCACTGGTGTTCTGGCTGCTCCGAGGTGACGTTGGACACGGGCACGAGCAGTTACGTAACATTGTTGGTAACAATCCATGCCTGATACCTGCCTAACCTGAAGCCACACTGAGCTGACATGATCCTGTTAGCTCAGCATCCCCGCTCATCGATCCAGGTCAAGCCGAGTGCCTCGTCCAAGCCTACGAAGCGATTCCCTTTCAACTTTCCTATTGAACAAGGGTTCACTGTCTTAGGCGACCTGCATGTATTTCCATGTATCTACTGTACTCGATTGGAGTGACAAACAGTTGGCTGAACTTTTCAGGACAGAAACATACAGCATAGCATGTGTTTGAGTGTGCTTTGTCTTTTATCCAATCCTCTCTGCTTTCAAACGCAGCAGGTCACTGTGGTCTGAACAACAACGTCATCCGATATTCGGAAAATGATAGAAAGCAATGCTGGAAATTATCTGTCAATCTGTCTTTCCCTGTGTGTCTCACGCCCAAACTGTTCGATCAAACGCTTCAGCACCTAATAGAGGTTTCAATTTTGGTTGAGCAGCAAGAGTTCATCGCATGGTTCTCAGCTCCTGGAGATTCTTCTTGGTATATTCACTTCAAACTCGCCTTTCGGTCCCAGCGAAGAACTTTGCAGGCATTTCCCCTGCTCTCAATATACTGTGCATCCATTTAGACTTGACAGCCCTTCCTTACATCCGTGATCACTGTTTGTTGCAGTCGTGCAGGGTCCCTAACCATCGTTCTGTTGCGAAAAAGGGACTTGTTTGGCCTTGTTCTTAGGCTTGTATTGGACAATTAAAATCTCAGATATTTGGCTTTGCTTAAATGTGGTGCCACAAGCACATGGCTCAGACGGCGCGATACGGCAAGTCCACCTTACGGAGCTCAACTATTCATAAAAGCACGAAATCTTGCGTATGCAGCACAAATAGACCTTGTTTGCTTTCCATCCTTTTCACATTTTCGCATCCATCATCAACAATCCTAGCACCACTCCCATCGCATCCAGAAATTATCCGCTGAAGCTATGGCGCCAGCATCAGGTTCGGATTCCGATTTTTACGGTAGGTGCTGACAATCTCCACATCCCATGGATACCTTCATATCGCTTCCATATCGCTTCCTGGCTGTTTTCGTCTTGATGATGCTGAGTAGATGGCTCTCGCTAGGAAGCAAGGAAGATGTAGCACATCTACACGATAGAATGAATAACTTCGACGTCAACGAGTATTGGAGTCGACATGGCCATGCTCCCGACAACGACGCTACGGACATCGCACATGCAATCCATAACGGCTACGATGGTGTTGCCAGCGCACGACAGCTCACTGAGACGGTCGATCAGTTTCTAGCTCGTCTACCACCAGCGACCACAAGGGTCACGCTCAATTGCCCATGGATCTATATCTGGAACCCTTTCGTTCCGTCTGACCGCATATATCCCGTCCAAGGAGATGGTGACACTGTTGGTCGGCACGAGGCAACAAATGTTTTCAGCGCTCGTGCCCAGAAGAGACTCGACGTGTACAGAGACTTTGTCGAGAAGAATCGAACCAAGACTGGAAGAATCTCGGCCAAGATCAGGGTGGAGAGCAGGAGATTCACTGACGAAGTCCTGGAGTTGGCGAGTCAACTAAGCGTGACGGAGGGCAAGGTGAGCGTGTGCGCTCACAGCGCCACGATCCTTTTTAAACAGGTTTATTGACGTACATCAGTGGGTCATCTTCCCTTCGCCGGAACACTGCAACGACGTCTGGGCAAAGGTCGCCCATGCTACCGCCAACGGCGAATTAGGCATTGCTGCCAAGATCTCACCGCGCGAGGTGCCTGACCGGCATCGTTTGGTGTGTGTCTACACGCGTGATTTCAATGACAAGGACGACGTTGCCAGAGTCCTAATGCGCCTTAAGAAACTGGGTCTCGTTCGTCAGAGACAGATTTGCTACAAGACGGGTAAGTCCAACTGCTGGCAAACCCGACTCCTCAATCCGCATGACATCGCGAGCTTACAACAGAGCAACCAGATGCCTTCACCCATCTGGGAATCAATCAGGACAATAATTTGGGCCTTGATGTCGGTCAATACCGATCTAATGAGATCTTTGCATATCTTGAGGGCAAAGTTTGACCGACTACCGCCCAACGCAAATCGAGCAACATGATACTATGAGAAACTTCGTTTGGCACAAGTCCAAGAGATAGGGCCCCTGCTGCACTGGGTAGATCCATGGAGACGTACTTGCCTTTGATGGGGGTTTCGACAAAACTGTATCAAAAGGGTAGTGTGCGAAGTCACATCTTGGGAAGTCATAAATACATGGCTTTAGACACCGAAAAGACGATCAGACTTTGGATTTCCATAGCCTATTGAAGATCATGTGCTCTTTTCCGGCTCCGTTCTCCATCATTGCAATAAAGCATGTGAATAAAAAGTTCGGGATGTGCGCCTACTCAAGGCATGTCGGGAACGTTGTATGAAAACTCATCTAGCACTTTATAATTTTCTCCTGTCTATGTTGAGTTGGAGTTATCAGCGCATGACCAAGCGGCTGATCCACCTGACTCCTTGTAGGTGTTAACAATGCCTACAGCCGACCCATATGTGCCAGCGATCATCAGGAACGTTCCCGATACCACCACAAATCCGCTGAACAAAACCATCAAAATCCACTTCTTTGTCCGTTCGATCTTTCCTTGGGACCAGTTATCATACAGCCACATACACCCGTACGGCTGGAATGACATGAGGGTGCCTAGGAGGGCCCCAATCAACGAGACAAGGCCGTCAAACACGGGAATTCCACTCGCGATAATGTAAGCCACAATGGTCACACCAGAGGTGCATCCAATCCATGTTCCCCAATGAACCACGGTGTTCGAGTTCAGATGCTTGCTTCCACGAAGGGCCCGGATGAAGATATACTTTGCTGGTAGCTATGGGACTGTTAATCAACCGTGTTAGATGGATAGATCAAGGACACTTACATGAGTGACGAGAATGGTTGTGACAAATAAGCCTGGAAGGGCAAGCCCATAGCAGACCTTCTTCATGGTAGAGCCAGCGGAGCCCAGGGCAGGCGAGGCGACGTAGGATCCGCAGTAGTAGTAGACAACCGTACCGATTGCGACGTAAATAACAGCCACGACGCTTTGGCATACGAGAAGTGATCGAGTGTAGAGGCGAGAATCACGCATCTCTGCCTGGATGTTGAAAAATGCTGGTGTCCCGGCGAAGGCGAAGACTAGGGAAGACACGGCAGAGATGGCGCCGGCAAAGTCTGGGGTGTTGGTGAGTTTGAAGTCAGAGACCCACACACCCTCTTTGGGAGCGGCAGCGGGTCGCTCTTGAACGCCAACGGCCACGGTGAGGATAAAGACTGGAAGGGTTATTAGACCAGGTTTGGGGCAGTAGATCTAGGACATGACGCACTCGAAGTGATGATAGTTCCCACGCCGACCCAGGCAAGCCAGCTGATTTTGCCGAGGGTTCGGATACTGGCGAATAAAAACCCTACGATGGCGGCGACAACCACGAAGACGGCGGTGCATGTTGCGTGGGTCGAGACTGCATTCAAACCGATGGAGACGCTGAGCATACCGGAGCCGGCTACGAATATCCAATCTAGAGACTGTAAGTACGAGATCTTACAAGGACGACTCCTACTGGAAGGGTATTCACGTACAGAGGCAGAATGCGGCGCCGAAGAATTCACGTCCAATACGACCAAACATCAAACCTCCAGCATCATCGATACCATATACCTCGGGATGGCGGCGCTTGAAGACTCCGACTATGTAACCGGACCAGGTGGTGATCATGCCTATCACGATCAGGCAGATGATACCCGGGATTATACCTAATGTGTCGAAGACCGTAGGGATGGACATGACGCCGAGACCGATTTGAGTTTTCATCATGAGGGCAGCCGTACCCATCCATCCTAGCTAGTAAATGTCAGTTTTGGACAGCGAGAAACCCACGTCGGAACACATACACTTCTGTAATTGGGGCCATCTTCCGAGACCTCACCAAATACAGCATCGTGAGGGTTCGTCTGGACTCCGTATATTTGGCCGGCCTCACAGGAGGTGTCCGAAGGTGTTCTTGCGAGGTCCTTCTTCTCAGACATATTGGAAAGGTTTGTTAAGGTACATGTAGGATGTAGAGCGGATGCGTGACGGCGAATTCAATCCACGTTTGTACAGCAAAAAGTCTGGGGGAGTCTCGTCTTTAATTGTGAGCCGGCGTCGCCCCATGACCGTTGAAGCCACGCCGGCCAGAGATATCCCTGGACGGACTGCGGATACACAGAGCCATGCCTGTCCGTGTTTGGATCCACTTCAGCTTAAGTTGCCCTGTCTGTACGTCTGACGTACAATGGATGTAGAAAAGGCTACATGTAGTGTAAGGCTGCATTAACCTCGGCCATTTCCCGGCGCTTTGACGGTTGCTCCCGATTTATCTCCTCCTGGGCCTGTTAGCCCAGGGCCAGGCTTGTTCAGAATTGATAAGATAGCCGCAGCACTGTGGAGCATTGCATCGATGCCCCGTGGGGTTTGAAACTCAAGGTCCACATTCCATGGCCCATTCTGACGTCAAAAATGCGGCGTGCCCGGCGTGATGATAATTACGGCAATGTGGGCTGCGGACGGCAAAGTTTATCAGGAATAGACCCTGTCGTTCAGCTATTTCGAGTACGTACAAATGGACGGGGGAGGGTGGTCACTCGCGCACTCCGTGACCAATGCACTAGGTTCGTGTCTTATGCAGGCACAGAGCCCCCGAAAGCCTTGTCCACACACGTGTCCGTACCACAAGGAACGCGCTAACCAGCAGGTTGTCACGTATCAATTTTCTCCTCAATTTTTCCCTTTTTGTTTCAATCATTTTTCCACTGGTGGACTCGGCCGAGGTTGATCCGGTCTAGTACCTATTAAGCATCTACATCCGAGCATTTGGATAGGCGTAAAACCAACGACACAGAGTACATACAACCAAGAACGTGGACAAGTCCTTAATCCGGTGATGAGAGAATAAAGCGCAGGCAGTGACATGAGCCAAAAATGTACGCGTATGGACTGTGCTACTCAGTCCACGCTGATCTCAATCAATTCTGAGCATCCCATGGACCCGCGTCAGGTTTCAGAACCTATGGACTTCGATTCGTGCACTCTGTCCGAATTGTCTCTTCATTACCCAATTCCGTTCTGGGCCTTGTCGTAATGTCCAGGGGTCCCCTGCGCTTCTCTCGTGTGAGGTGAGCTGAGTTGAGGCGGGCTCGGATGACTTCACAGTCCGACTGTCACTCTGTTCTACTACGTACATCAACATTTTCGTTGGCTCAAGATGCAATGATCTGAAAGTATTATCAATGTGGATGCAGTCTGTGGGCGTCTCTCCTGGTCGTGTGACACGATTACATAGACAAAGCACAGCCTCCCTGGTCTGGTGCTGTACTATGATGGCGCTATGTAGGTACCAAGTCTTTCAGCCCCAACGAGCCTCCGGTGGTTCATAGGTAGACACCACACTAAGGCACTAGTTAGATGACTACCATATTCGCCTCAGGTCGGTCGGTTATCGATTATGATTGCAGCTTCAGCATCCTCACAAACTCTACCGGGCTCTCACGCTTTCGCGGTGGCTTGATTCCATGTTGACATACCTGGGTACTCATTGCAACCTCTGCTATAATTAACAGCTGACTGAGCGTCATTTACGAACGGCATCAGCTCAACAAAGTACCAGCTGGGCAACTGCCCGCTGACGCAACAAAGCGAGTTGAGTTGCGTTGAAGTACACAGTATCGCATCGCACTCCATTGTGTCCCCACTAATTGCAGCGGGTAAATCCCTCAGGTCTACATAATCTGCGGGGTGAGTGAGGCTCAGCTTGCCGTTTGATACAAGATAAGGCCGTCGGTTTATCGCACACTGCAACAGCATTCTATTAATCGAAAGTAAGACTGATCAGAATGAAGCCATTGGCAAAGGCGGGCCCCATTTGATGCACGTGGTTGAAGGTCTTTTTTTCCTTCTTTTTTTTTTTTACCAAACAATGAGGCCAGTCTTTTTCGAAAAGTACAATTGTCTCTGGGAAGCCATCGCTATTCAGTGATTTCCAGTCCCTCGTCAAGGCTCCGCGATACGTAAGTACAGTGGTAGATTGGGGATGGGCTTTCCTTTGGACCGGGCTCATTCCTCATTCCTCATGCATCTGGCTTGGCCCTCTTCAATTAGTGTTTGCCCTCGAATCACGTTGTCAAAAGCGAAAAGCAAAGGACATTCCTCTCTCAGGGCCAAGCCCCTCACCTCGTACTAGTATTGACAACACACTTTTCCAGGGGACAATGCCTCGCCGAGAGGCGTCTGGCCCCCTGGTGGGGATACTTGATTTGGACTTAGAGAACCTAATGACCCGCTCAATCGTCGATTCGACTGGCCCTTTACCCCGCAGGTCACTGATCTTCCAATGCTTGTCATTTCCATTGTGACAGCTGAGAAGTGAGAGCCTAGGCTTTGCGCGATTTGTAGCGCAGCCATCGGGGGCCGCTGGTGACTTCTGCAGACGGGTGTTGCTTCTTCCTGCTACACCCCCGTCACTGATTTTGGCATGAGCATCAATCGACGTCAATGTGGAATATTTCCGTCCGAACAACAATTCGGAGACGCCCTTCATAGAAGTTTTTGGAACCCAACCATTAGTCATATTGAGGGAGCGAGCCTCTTCCTAAGCCACCTGGGCAACATCTTGCATGCTACTTATGTTTTACTGTTGGCGTGGAGTGTTGTTTTGAACCTCTTTTGGATTTGACTGATCAGCAAATCAACATTGGATATGGTACACCCCTCAAAAAAGCACGCTACAAGACTCTGCACTCAACAAGACTCAAAGACCAAGGTCTCGATTGTCCCCACGCTCAGTTGACGACGCAATGATACAAGATACCTATGCAGTGTGTGGCTCAGCACCGCTTTGGAGCTCGGCCGTCACTGTTTTGCTGTATCTGTATGATGACTTTTGTTTTGTGTGGAGCCGAATTGGACATTTGATTAAGATTTTAGGAAGAGTGGATCTCTAGTCTCAATCGTTAAAATAGCAAAGACTCGAGGAGAATGTTCTCAAGTCTTTCTCAGTATACTAAAACCCCTTTGGAGTGGAGAAAGGCGGCACCACCGAGAAGCTACTTCAAGTATCAGAATTGGCTCAAGCCTTGAAGAACTGAGGATGCAATGACTGCAATTAGCCGATACGTCCGGCCCTGTAAGTCACCCAAGCCACTGTGACTGAGTGAAAGAAGTGAGTATCCAGACAACGTGCTGATGAAGTATAGTTATGGCAATCACTGAAGCACTATTGGCTTCGTGCATCGTACCTTTCCGCTCCATTATTTTCGAAATTCTGTCACTGCAGTGTAGTAGTCACAGAAATAATGGCACTTCCTATCCAGTCAGTCACCAACATGCAGGTGCATTTGATGAGAGTGAGTTCATCAAGATCGAAGAGCGACTCAGTATTCGAACTGATATAAAAATAATTCTATTTCGGCGATTCGATCGAAATGGTCAAGAATTCGAACGCACCAACACAATATCTAACAGCATACATCTCACTAATTACATGAGAGGCAAAACCACACGTCCATCAAATACAGCCAAAACAAATTAAGAACATCCTCGGCCACGGCCCTGCTTACTAACTCAATATGTGCACCGATTGGTACTACCAATACCGCAACTGCGGCCATGCAAGCTTCGCGCATAGGCAGAAGTGCGGCTACTTCAGCCGCTTCGGCTACTGCTCCTACGTTAGCAACCAGTACCTCAACGGAGGAGGAACTTGTCCCTCGTGCTTCAGACTTAGGCTAGCCGGAGCCTTCGGCAGTAGCATGGGGTGGTTTTTCCGATAACTCGTCTGAAGTCTCCAACATCAGATGCTCCTTTTGGGCCAGGAGTGCAAGACTAAGCAGTTATAGTTTGCATACAAGGATAGTTGAGGCTTAAGTGTCTATCTCTTATAGATGACTAGTTAATTTAATTGCTCAATTTCAAAAGCCTCCTCACATTTTCGTATGCCAACTTCTTCTTGGTATGAGTGTTCATCTCCAGCCGGTCAAACCAAGTTGCAATCTCCGTATCGTCCTCGAATGGATAGTCCACACTGAACATGACCCGATCCTCGCCTGTCCACTTCAAGGTGTCCATTAGTGTTCCCGAGTCCTGCACGCCTGAAGTCGTCACATAAAAATTGTTTTCCCAGTAGTATTGAGGTGTTTGCTTCCCTTTCCAATAGTGGGTGAAGTGCCTGATTCGTTGATTGATTCGAGGCAGGAAGAACGGCAGGCCCTCGCCGCAGTGGCCGAGTATGATTTTTAATGAGGGGAAGTCGTCGAATACTCCGCTGACCATGAGCCGTAGTGCATGGGCTGCTGTCTCCGAGGAGAACCCCCAGGCTGATCCTGCTAGAAAGTTGTAGCCTTCGTATACCAATTGCTGCCCTGGTGGAGGTGTTCGAGGGTGCAGGTAGATAGGCACATCCAACTCGACGACCTTCTCCAAGAAGACTCGGTTGATAGGATGGTCCAAGTATATAACACTGTCTGCTGAGCCATTATTTGTGTATCCGCCCACGAAGCTCCCTACGCCGCCCAGCTCCTTGACACATCGTTCCAACTCTGCCGCGGCGCTGGGCGGGTCCTGGAGAGCGTTACTGCACCAGAAGTCGAACCGGTCGCTGTAATTGCCCCGAGAGTAAACCCGCGCGATCTCGTCGTTGACAAACTTGGCTGCCTCAATGGCAAACGTAGTATTGAATACGCCCTGAATCCCCGGTGCGCCATATAGAAGAATGGTCTTGGTAATGTTTGCGGCATCCATAGCCGCAACGCGGGAATCAATGTTGGTGATGCGCGCCAGAACGTCGGAGACATACTCGGGAATGTCGAAATTCACCTCGTTGGTGTAGTTGACAAAAGGGGTGGTGAATGTTCCCGAGAAGAGAGAATTTCCAACATGTTCTTCTAACGCAATTTTACCTGGAATGGATGGAGTGAGGTCGTAGAAGGTGGGACGACCTGAGTTGATGACTGTCTCCTCTGGGGTATATGTCTGAATTTGCGCGACAGCTAGAGTGCAACCGACGAGGATGACGATGCTGCCGTAAAGCTGCATGATGCCAGCGGGAGGTACGATGACCAGTTGAACCAGGAGGCTTAGGAACGAGTGATACCGACTCGGTGCAACATTCTCGATCAGTTGCAAAGAGTCCAGTAATGTGCTTTTAAATGCAGGTCCCGACCAGGGACGCGCCCGCCCATCAGACTGATCCAAAGCTTCGAACCTAGCCCCTCTTCTGCGGATTTGCACTAATGTTATCAGGATGCGTTTTTGCAGGGTGCAATGTTGCATAGCGGCTTACATGCCTGGCAGATTGCCTCGAATCT
This sequence comes from Diaporthe amygdali, assembly GCF_026229845.1. Classification (NCBI taxonomy): domain Eukaryota; kingdom Fungi; phylum Ascomycota; class Sordariomycetes; order Diaporthales; family Diaporthaceae; genus Diaporthe; species Diaporthe amygdali. Next base: position 120,136 of record NW_026517072.1, read on the forward strand.
ATTGGCCTTCTAGACTCTATGACATCGACGTAGGCAACGGCTTCGCTATCGAATATTCTCCGAGATTACCTTATTTTGCGCACCTGGAGGGAGCCATATGGATGTTTGTGTTGCTTGGATTGCCAATCACATTGGGAGTGGGTGAACATCGTGGTTGGATGGGGTGGTGCTGTAACACTAGGCAGTGTCCTATGTAAGCATTCTCGCTGCCGCAGCGGTCGACAGGTTGCATTGTGGGTGGGGGCGATTTCTTCACAAAGGACACACCAGTCGCTTGCACAAGTGCATGGACGATGCCCTTTTCCCGGTAGAGCGGTCAGCGACAAGTGGAATACCGCACGTTTGTCTATTCAGCACGGACTTGAGCGGCATGGTTCAGATGAGGTCAATTATCTCTGGATCTCCCAGCCTGTTAGCAATGACAAGATGCCTGACACCAATTTGCACAAATTTGAGGGCAATCCCACGAAAGAACAACTGCCATAAGATAAGTATCTCATGTCAAATAGATGCCGGGCAAACCTCAATGCTTATGACGCCATCCTATTAATTGTTGAGTCAGCGGCATCGCTGCTCGGCTGCATTCCCGGAGCCGAGCTAAGGGTCGTTATGGAAAAGCGGAGTGGGTCCTGAGACGATCCAACCATCGAAGAGGGTATGCAAGCAGTCTGGGGTAAGGAGAAGAAAAAACGGTCACATCTGAATATTTCCCAGGCTCATCTCCTAAGCAAAATTTCTGCCCAGGGGCCCTTTGGTAGATCTCGACCTTGGAGTTGAGACCGCGGCCACTTTACTATTGGCCTCTATCCAGTATGTCGAGACCAGGGGCCACGAGTGAGGGCGACATCGAGAAAACGGGACTCGGCTCGGCACAAGAACAGCCGACTTCGGATGACTCTGCCACCGCAGAGGTAGATGTCTCGGTAGATGAAGAGGAACAACAGAACGAGAGCCGTGATCAAAACCGAATTCGAAGAACTTTTTCACAGTCCTCAAGGGGTCCAATATCAAAAGCAAGGGCAATTGCTTTGGTCGCCACCGTCACCGGTGCCAGTTTCTTGAATGCAAGCTCACCCTCACTAATATTCCCAAGCCTCATGCTGTGAGAAAATCAAACAATTTCAACTGACTACCGCTGTAGACCCTCTCCGGCCAGGCTGTCGTGATCGTCCTGCCTACCATCGGCCGCGAAATCGGTATCCCGGACTCGCGCCAGCAATGGATCGTTTCTGCTTATTCGCTCGCCTTCGGCTGCTTCCTGCTCCTCTGGGGTCGAATAGCTGACCTCTATGGCAAGCGCAAGATTTTTGTGCTGGGCTCCGGCTGGGTGGCTATCACCCTGGCCGTCAATCCTGTCATACCAAGCGAGATCGCATTTGACTTATTCCGCGGGTTTCAGGGCATCGGTGCTGCCGCCAATGTGCCAACCGCCCTTGGGATCCTTGGGACCACTTTCCCGCCAGGCAAGGCCAAGAACTATGCTTTCTCTATGTATGCTGCTGGTGCCCCGCTTGGAAGTATTTTTGGGAATCTCTTGGGTGGACTGATTGCTAGTTATGCGCATTGGTCCTGGGTGTTCTGGGCTCTGGCTATCCTCGCTGGGCTGGTTACAGTCGCAGGATACTTTGTCATCCCCCCTCCACCAACCACACTGCACGCTCAAGGTGTCAAGGTTAAGGCAACAGTCGACTGGGTCGGCGCTGTATTGATTACAGTCGGTTTGATGGTGCTGCTTTTTGCACTTACCGAGGGAAATGTTGTTGGTTGGAAGACCCCCTGGGTGTCTGTCCTCATCGTGGTATCCGTCATCATCATCACTGCGTTCGTCTTCTGGCAGCGCCATCTTGAGAGAACAGGGAAACAGGCCCCTCTTATGAAGGTCTCTATCTTCAAGAGCGCGCGTTTCAGCACTGCCATGGTCATAATGGCCCTCTTCTTTTCTGGCTTCAACTGCTTCCTTATCTACACCACCTATTATTTCCAGGACTTTCAGGGCCTGAGCCCCATCCAGACGACATTACGATACATCCCCACCGGCGTTGTTGGTACACTTACGGCAGCCATCACCGCAAGACTCATCGCGATCATACCTACGCACATGCTTCTTATGTTCGGCAACCTCTGCATGGCCGTCGCTTGCCTGCTTTTCGCCGTACCCATACCGCCCACCACAACTTATTTTGCATACGGCTTACCAGCCATGGTGCTCAGCGTTCTTGGAGCTGACATAACCTGGCCATGCATGACGCTGTTCACATCACACTCTCTGCCCCAAGCCGACCAGGCGATGGGTGGTGCGCTTGTGAATGCGGTCGGTCAGTTCGGACGAGCCATTGGCTTGGCCATAGCGACGGCGATTCAGACATCCGTCATGGCAGATGCCAGGGGCACGAGCGTTGAAGATTCGGGCTCGATGAAGACTTGGGATCAGCCAACTCTCAAGGGCTTGCAGGCTGCGCAGTGGTTCGACTTCGCATTAGGTGCGACCAATTTGGTTGTGGTTGCGGTGGCTTTTCGTGGCACGGGGATCATCGGCAAGGCGGCTTCGAAGGAAAAGAGCGAGGCGAGCTCGCAAGGCCCTGCCCGGACCGGGGGCGAGGAAGGCATCATGAATGAGGAAAATGGCAGGCGTTGAGCCAGAGGGCTGTATTATAATTTGTAAACCCACCGACTAGCCAGATACAACCAAATAGCTACTCAACATTGTCCCAAGTACAGGCCGGTTCTATGCCTGCCATCGCAACTAATGGCTGAAGCAGCATTCAGTACAGATCACTAGACAGCTCAGGACCGGACACCATCCTTAGATACTTCGTCCACATGTCGAGAAAGGTCCGGCGTGACAGCTAATTAGGATACCACATAAAGGTAAGCCCACCAAAAACACCTTTTCGAATGCAGTGGAGTCAAGCAGTGCATGTAATATCGAAGGCATCTATTGTCACATGTACAAGTGAGCTTATTCGGATTTTTAATGTGATGAGCGATGTCAACCACAACCACTTTTCCCCATTCAATCTATCCTGTTGGCAATTCTGGTCTTAGTGCAGAATCATTTCCTCTCCCCAGATGTGGTCCTTGCTGGAATGACGGTAATGACATCAATCTGGGGACGGTAGCTGGTGATGTGGCAGACAATTCGGGCTTGCATCCAATCTCTCCAGGTTGGGCCGCGCCACCACCAGCGTTGGTATCATCAACATTCGCTTCAACAGGGCGGCTCTTATGAAATCGGCCACCCTCACGTGTCACACATAATATCCACACTAATGCTACAGCGACTGCAGCAGTAATAGCCAGGCCGCCCAGAGAGCCTCCGACTATCGCGCCGACGGGAACACTGGAGGGCGGCTGTGCCGTTGTGGCTTTCGCAGTGGGAGATGTTAAACCTGTGAATCGTGCATTTTAGCTTGAAGGATTGTGAATCCGTGATGCGCATCAGCTCATTTTCGTGTCGTACCTTTTGCAGTATCGGGACTGCTCGGTTCATTAGAGGCCGCCACTCCAACGGATGTTGAACTCACGGCGCTGCTGGTCCCTGCGCTGCCCGTTATCGTTGTGGTGTCTAACTTGGTAGTCGCTGCTATTGATGAGACAGTGATTGTTACCGAACCACAGTCATCATGCTCACACATTGTTGCAGGATTCGAAAATGCTATGTTATCCGAGCAAGTAAAGTATGTGAACGTCTCTGAAGTGGTAGTCGAATAGAAAGCAGTGAAGCAGGTTGGGTCATAAGAATCGCTATGAGCATAGATTAGAATGGCGAAAACCGCAGATTTCGCTTCCAAACTTACCAACACAGGTTCTGACCACCTTCAGTAGTAGTACTGCACTCTGGGGATCCATTGTCGTAGCATTTGGTGGGCACCGAGACGGTTGTAAAACCACGAATAACCATACTGCAGCCCCGCCACGATCCGCTGTTGAGGCAAGTTTGCATAGTATTACTACACTCTACTGGAGAGGCTGATCTGACTGTAATTAAATTCACGAAATCGACACCTTTGGTTACGCACTGCTTCGTGAAGGGACTTACCGGAAACGTATCCGCAGAGCCAAGTTGGAGCAATATTGGCTCTTTTCGCCGGTACAGAGGCTGAATTCTCAAAAATTGAAGAATTCGTCCACGAAAGTGCTTCCTCGCTAATGTGAAGCGGTGAGTCAGTGGCTAATGTGCGCATGGCAGGCTTTTGTGCCGAAGAATAGGGGGCAACCGCCACAGCGCTAAAAAGAAGACCGAAGCAAGTCATAGCAAAGAGTGATGAAGGTTCTTGAGGATCATTTCATAATCAGCCTCTTTGAAAAGTTAGCTCGGGGGGGGGGGGGGGTTTAGAGGAAGATGGAGCTAGTAAAATTTGAAGGACGTAGACTGTTCTGTTTGCCCTCCTCTTAAACCACCTCTCCTTCCCTTCACCATCCAGGGACTCCCATCAGTGGCTACGTACATATCGCCACTGAACCTGCTTGTTCTGTCACGCAATACCGGTACGGGACTCCGGCGGGTGGAATGACTGGATGTCACACGCGGCTATTCTCACGTTGCGCGTACAGGTTTGCTTCATTCGGTAATTGGGATCAACAGTGTAGCACTAGCCTATCCATGTATTTTAATCCACTGGATTTATCTTGAACCCATTTGACCGTGTTTGTGTTTCACAACACACGATGAATACGGAACCCTGCATGGGGCATTTTGCTGCTGGACTGACTGATACCGGATAGTCCGCCAGCCACAGTCGATTTTTCATCTTCTTGTGCCACTGTCACCTTACATCAATGTATCACCAGTTGAGAAGCGGTTGTTCCATGCTTAGGATGCTTGAGGTAACCTCCATTGAGCTGCTTCAGAGCGTAGTTGTGGTCTTCGTTCGATATCACGAAACTTACATAGGCCTTTATGATTTGCCTTCTCCAACAGAATCAAAGATCTCGACGGAAAGGTGCTAGAGCTGACTTCTGAGACTCATTTCTGAATTGAACCAACCTGTTAGGTATCATACCCTGAGCATTGTATTGTCACACGGCACATGGCTGATGATCCGTTCCCATTTCCTGCCACCTCTCGGTAACACTACGGACTGATCGACCAATTCATGATATCGTGAACACTATGAGAACAATATGATCCAGCTCCGTAGGCACACCTTGTGCACGCGGTCGTCACCCTGGTAAGGCAACTACGCTCCAGTGTCTCGGATGTGAAGCAGATGTGCTGACAGAATCCATGTAACGGAGTTAAACTCTCAAATATACGCCGAGAAGAAGGTACTTCTGGACTATAAAACCGCCGAATGTGGCATCTCAACAAATGCAAGGATTGATATACTTTTGCAGGTACTCAAAAGCGACGAAAGCTATCCCGATGAAATCGAACAATTGATGGATTGACGGAAGCCTGGATTCTTCACACACTTGGTTCGCAAAATAATCACAACTCAAAAAACACTGTTAAAAAGCACAATGGTAGGTCTTGGGCAGTCCTCGTACCCAGAAAGGGTTTCTGGGAATTTGTACATATCAGACAAAATGGCACCGGAACTCGTTACTTATAGTGACCACATTCTCACATTATTCCGCTTGTTACTATCTAAGGGCCTTTGAGGTTTACGGCACTTGATCTGACAAGTCGAATTGCCAGAGTATCATAACGTATCTCGTTTCCAACAAATCAAAGCCACTGCTTGGTTCCAAGGTGAGAAACAAAGGAACCTCCGTCGCCATTCGCAAGGCTCGCTTTCTCATAGACTGAGATGACTTGCTTGACAGATTCCTCAGGGCTCATCGGACCTGTGAAATGGGGCGCATATTGTTGGAACTTGGCTGACATTGCCATAAAACCCTTGCGCTCTTCCTCCGTCACTGTTCGTCCTCATCAGATTAATTTTGTCTCGCTCCTATGGATCGAATTTGCGAATAGCAAGTAAGGATTGAGCGACTTACGTTTGGCAAGGTCAAAATGTCCAGTGTCGACTACTCCCGGGCTGATGCTCATGAAAAGCACCCCATCCTTGGCATACTCGGCATGGAACTTCGCCACGACGACATTCGTGGCGGCCTTTCCAAGGGAGTAAGGTCCGCTTATTTCGATCTCGTATTTTGATATAAGATCTAGGTCGGCATGTCCCGAAGAGATGAAAGCCACCTTCTTCTGCTTGCCTTTCAAGAGTAAGGGCAGGAACAGGTTGAACAGATGAATGTTCCCGACGACATTGGTCTTCCAACCTGCGAAGAGCTCTTCTTCTAGAGCTGCAGGGTTTTCTCCCCTTCATTTCCGTCAGAATTAAGTGATGTTGCTGCGTAGAAGTGATGTAACAAAATCCTCCTAAGCAGAGGAGACGAGCACTTACAATTTTCCAAAACCAACATAATTGGAATCTGTGGGCAGGAGAGCTCCGTTGGCAATGAGATAGTCGAGGCTTCCACCAGTGATTTTCGCGGTGACTTCGCTTGCTCCCTTTAAAAGTCAATCAGTATTATATGTTTCTTGGGGACAACCCTCAAGACTTACTTTGAGTACTTCGTAGCTGTCCAGATCTCCATGTATGATATGAACATTGCTTCTGTTTATCTCCGTTTTCGCCTTAGCTTCAACAAGTTTGACGTTGCGAACTAGGCCGATGACGGTATTGGCTGGATTAAGAGAGAGCTGTCGTAGAAATTCGAACTGTCCCATTGTGGAAGTTAGAAATGCTCGTGTCATGAAAGGTACTGGGCGAGTCGTACGCCAATGCCACTCGAGGCTCCATTGATCACGTATGAGGACATCCTGTCTGAGTTTCGGGCACAGTTGCAAATGTCTGGGAATAAGAGTCTCCGTTTCTGGGGAGTCGTGGCTGGTGTAATCTGGTCTGTGTGAGGTCAAATAGAAAAATAACGACAATCGCCTATTTATATTCATGGAACGTTTTATCCAAGCTGTAAGCTCTTGTTGTACTGCCAGTGTATTTATAATACGCCCCAGAACGACTCTTTGAACGACTCCCACCCAGACTATTCCAATGGATTCCATATGTTGTCAATGGTCCTGATCAGGACTTAGCTTGGAATAGTGGTCAGAAAGGCTACTCTATCGCTGCTAAGCTTTCTCGATTTCCCCATTGCGTTACTATCGGATTGTCACGCCTCTCCGTCTCCCGAAATTTGGTCAAGTGTGCATCCTTCTTGCTGTGCGCGAATTTGTAATAGCTGGAATCCCTCAAGGTGGATTTACCAGTCGCGGAGCAGCATCTCGCCGAACCTTACTGTAGTGTACTGTATCTTGGTTGTGCATTTCGGACGAGCCCAACCTCGAGCCCATCGGAATCTGCTCTACTTAACCTAGACCGTTTCAGGAAATCGAGATTGCTTGGCGTCACGCCCCTAGACGGCCGTAGCATGCTTACAAGAGGTAAGTGAGATCTAAACTGTTTCAGGAAAACAAGATTGCTTGGCGTTACGCCTTTGACTGGACTGCATGCTTAGGTGAGCGAAGCAGGCCCGGCAACTCCGACCGCATCTCAAATTCAAGCTCAGGCAAACTTGTGTATAGAATTATTGTATTCCTTCAAACTGACGAACGCATCTCGAATCAGATTAACATGTCTGCTCGAAAGGCGGGCTCTGTCCCAGACCTGACATTTGTGTCAAGCACGGGGCCCGCGCTCGACATAGTCAGCGCGAAAGCAATGAGAGCTCACACTACCAGAGCCAATTTCGCACGACGACGACGACGCCTAGTACACGAATATGCCAATCAAAAAGAGTCTACCGCCCGCGTCGAGCTTCTACAGGTCGAGGAAGCTGGTCTGACCATAAATCGTGACCCATCAGTCGATCTTCAGCTCCCCATCTTCAGTCATCCAAGCTTGGACAGCAAAGATGCGTTCTTCATTCATTATTGTGTGTAGGACATAGGATGGTGTCGCTTTCATTGATTCCAATGGCTGGCTGATCAAAATTTCATAGTGACGCAAGCAATGGAAAAGCTGCTTTTAGTTACAGACATTCCAGAATCGGACACTGCCTTCGCCGTGATGCAATCCGACTGGGCTCGCTCCCTTCACGACCCCACTATGCTGGATGTCTCTCTTTACTTCGCCAGACATGTCTATGCAGCGCGAAGGCAAAACCGTGCGGTTGAACTCATATTGGATACATACAAAGGGAAAGCAATTCAATCCGTGAGGGAGCGCCTCGACTATGGGTCCGACGGGATCAATGATAGCGTCGTCGCAGCCGTACTAGTTTTTATAGTTCTCAATGTTCGTCCGTCTACGTGAAGCTACACCCAAGTATCTTGACCTGAATCCTTTCTGACGAAATGGTCTCGAATAGCAAGGTTTAGGCAATATTGAAGCGTGGAAAATCCACATCTCTGGCCTCCTCCAGATCATCACACTTCATTCTCGGCTTTCACATGATGCGCCCTCACATTGGATATCAACTGCAATCCCACGGTTCGTGAACTCTTCCAGGCTAATACGTGCGGACATCTGACTATTTTCTCAAGCACAACTATGCATGGAATGCTTCTTTTAGCTCGGCATGACGTGACATTGTTGAACACGGTAGAGAAAACCGGTATCTTCGACACGATGTTCTCCGCCCCCGCCAAGAAAGCAGCTTACCTGGTCCTCGAGAATGCGGAAGAAGTTACTGCGTTGCAAGATACGCATGTTCCAAACAAAGAACTCGACCATGCTGCAAAATTACGTATTAGTCGTGTTATCAAGTCCCTGGATATAGCCATCCAGTTGGATCGTACCGTATACCCAAGAGAGGCGTTTCTCACGGCAATAGCATTATCGATCAAGGTCTTCGTGGGAATTTTGCTGCCTTGCATCACAAATGTAGAAGAGGGCCCCGGAAATACGGCTGTTCAACTGATGGAGGTTTTTCAGAGACCCGAGCTGCAATTACCTTCTCCTTTGGCCCTGTGCTCTTCCTTGGAGTCAATGTTCTGGCAAACAATGTTGGGTGCTATTGCTGCGCCCGATGATCGGACCAAATTGTTTTTTACATCAAGGCTCTCCCGAATAACCGTCGCCTTAGCGCTCACGTCTTGGCACGATGCCTTGGTCATCTTGCAAAGACTCTTTTGGATACCGTCCATCTTCTCTGACCCGGGTTACCAAATATTGTCGGAAATATTGCATTCGCAAGGTCATATCAACATACAGTTTGATTAAATCGCCGACAGTCTTACACATATGATTATCCCGTGGTCTTGTTTCCAACGTTACTTGCGTTGATTTTTTTCGTTCCGCTTCCGTCAGCTTCTTCTTTTAGGACTTCCAGCAACTCCAGCATGGCGTGTTCTTTTTCATCGGGCGCCGCATACCAACTTCGTTTTCGCATGTTTGTTCACTACTGGTACGTCCACTTGTGGCTGGCATTGTCGACATTGTCGAGGTGAGGCTTTAGCCTGGTATCTAAGCGTGTGGTTCCAGCAGCCCGTTTCGATTACGAATGGACGATCGCTATATTACTGCCAGTGACTCGGAAGTCAGAAATGATCCCACACTGGCCGGAATTATCATCTCAGAGGTTCCACCATGGAGTGACTCACCCACGACCTTAAGAGGAAGCTTCCTTGCTCTGGATGTGGAACGGAAGTTGTTGAGAATGTAGGAGAGCTTACTGTCAATAACACTAAATCTACTGGTTACCCTTTTAGAGTTTAGATTTAAACTGTTGTCTATCTAGACACAGCGCTGGTAACCTTGGAAATGAGGTTCCGCTTGCTCAGGTACCACTTCAAGTTGAGCCAAGCAGATCGCAACCGGCAAGTTCACACAAACTTGAGATTCGAAGGTCCCCACTGTGTGACTGTGGGCACCAGCTGTCTATCCCTCGGATAAATCCATCTCGATCTTCCTTCCGACGAGGTCGATGAGTATTGTATGAAGGCTCAGCAAGCACAGATAACCTGACTCCAGCCACTCCAAGGTTGCTGCTACCACTCAGCCACACACCTTGCCCTCCCCATCCCTTGACTGACTCCAGAGTTGGCAAGCGTGTCTCCTTCTGGTTTTATGTCATGCTATCCCCTCTAGACCTCAGCCAGATAATGAGTATACCCGAGCTCCTTCGTTATTGATACTCCACCGGCATCTGTCCTTTTCCTTCGCACCGTCAATCGGCACGACTTGTAAAATCCATCGAGCCACTCTCATTTACCAACATGACCCCAATAATTGGACCAGTCAGGCGTGTCAAAAACCGAAAGAGGCATCCGTCGAAATGATGTGGCTGCTACCGTCAACAATGCAAGCCGCACCAGAACAAGCCCCGGCGCCGTCCACGCAAGAGACCAGTGTTTGGATCGGCACCTGTCTCCGTAGAAAAGTATAAGCAGGCCCAGGGGCAGCATAGCCACTGAGCAGCATCGCCAGACCCACGCTTCCGCAGCAGACGGGAACGGATAATCCCACGCCGCTATGTGAACGGCCGCGAACAGGCCCAGCACGACGCACACCATGCCCATCATGAGCCCATTTGGCGCCGTGACTGGGAAGCTTGTTCTACTGCTGCTGCTGCTGCTGTCCTGGGCTGTGGAGTAACCGCATTCCACGCCTGCGATTGCCGCATCATCTGCCGCTTCCAAGTCAACCTCGAACGGATCCTCAATGTCCTGTGGACAGCGCAGCCACGCCACGCTAGCGATTAGCCCGCAGAACGTGTAGGCGATCGTTGTGTCTTCCAGCGGCGTGACTGGATACCCGCTCGCAAGCCTGGAGACGACGTTGGCGCAGAACCACAGCGCCTGCCCACCCGCGAGCATCTTCTCAAACCAGCTCTTCTTGCTCCTGAGGTCAATTGCGTCGTCGCTTGGGAGCATTCCCATGTGGATCCCACCGCCATGTGCCCCATGGTTCTCTTCCATATACTGCTGCTGCTCGGCGAGCTCCACCAGCCTGCTAGCCGTGAAGACCTCTCCGCCACCAAGTTCCCTCACGCCCCTCTTCACGATGAGGAACGACTGCTTCAGGGTCCAGGACTTCCAGCCTCGGAGGGCTCGGAGCCGCTTCTGCAGCCGTATGGCCTTGATGAGTTGGTCGATCGCGGTCGCCGGCATCGCCTCGGGCACGAAGAAGATGAAGAAGCCCCACATCACTCTCGACATTGACCGTTGCGAGTCCAGGTGGATTGCCGTCCAGACCACGAACATGATCGTCGTCAGGCAAGCCCAGATGATGCTGAGCGTGCCTCGGCCACAGTTGGGCTCGGGGACGAATCCGACCATTTCCATGATTGTCTGCAAAATAGACAGAACTGAGAAGTCTGTAGCCTCGATCGTACAAAATGAAATGTGTCGACGCGGGATAATTTCACCTGTTGGAATGGGTGACGATATCGCACGGGAGCGCCTGAACCTCGATAGTCGAGAGACTAACAACATGAAAATGCACCTCCTAGCACTGACATATGCCTAACAACAGTCGAGCATAGGCTGCCACATCTTATATCACTAACACGCTGGGCTACAGACTTCTGTGTATGTGGGGCGCGTGAATGACAAATGCTGCCAGCCTCTCATTGAAGGTAGCCTCAGGGGCGACGAATGCCAGACTGGTTCGTGGCACCATACGAGAGTCACAGCCCCCGCGACTGGGGGCCGGATCGGCAGCAGCACAGCTACTTATGGCAGGGGCAACTTCAGCTTGGATGAAGTTCACATGGTCTCCTCAGGCCTCTGCGACGACTGATAGGCCACCTTCAGAGTAGTATTGGGCAAATTTGGGCGAAGTAAGTCGGGCCTTCACCACTGCCTCAAGGCAACCCCAGAGACGTGATTCTGGGATACTGCTCAGTCAGCGTCGTCCAGACGATCAATCCAGTGCCTGCGTTTTCCAGGAAAGCCTTGCTCGGCCTGAGTGCCAGCTCGAGGGCTAATTAATATCTGGACGTCTTTAAGGACACGTAATGGGGGACCTATTTATCTACTGCCCCCCTGTTCAATCAATCAGAATATTGAGTGGGTTCTTTTGTAACGATGTTTTGGCATTTCTGATCTGTCAGAAAAAAAAACTCGACTCTTGTTGGTTTGGCTTCCCGTATGGGTAATTTGTTATGAAATGAGTAGTTTGGAGTGGTATAAATTCTGCTTTGTTTGGTGTTAAGGTTGCAGCTAAAGGTTGTAGCCTATGTATGTTTAGGTATAGGCTAGCTGGGCTGCAGCTAGTAGCTAGCTAGCGCTAGCTAGTAAATACTATTAATAAGGCTAGTTTACTTAGCGTATACTATATATGCTATTATTCTAATATTAGCAGTTTTTTACTATGTGCATATATATACTTTAAAAATATGCTTTTTTTTAAATCGATTTCTAATTACTTAAATTGTTAGGTAGCTGGCTTTTAGCTGGTAAATGGTTTTTGTGCTGGGCTGCTTGTTTTCTGTGCTAGCAATGTTTACTGCTAAATTAATGCTTTTTAGCCTTTTGTGCTATATACCTCCTTTTTCTTTCGGTTTTTTTGGCATTACTGTTATTGCGCTTTAATTAATAAGCTAGCTAAATAAAGTAATATTATTGAACTAGTGCTGTGGTATAACTAGTTAGGGTATATGATAAAAAATTAGGAAAATTCTGATGGGTGTGTAGGTAAACTATTGCTTAAATAATATAAAATTTACTATATTAAGTTTTTAAGCCTTTTTTTTTTAAAGTAAGGGCTTTAAGTTTAATTTACTATTACACTATTTTTTCTTATAAATTTTTTTTTATAATAATAATGCTTTTTTAATAGAGATTTTAAAGGTAATAAAAATTACTTATAGTTATAATTATTATTGTTTTTATTAAAGTTATAATTATTACTAAAGCTATTATTATTATTATTACTAAAGCTATTATTACTATTATTATTAAAGCTATAGTTATTATAATTATTATTAGCATAATTATTATAAATATAGTTACTATTATTATTATTTTAGGTAGTTTTTTTTTAATTAAAGCTATAATAGCTAAGGCTAGTATATTTATTAGCTGATTAGTATACTAATAAAGGTAGATTAATAGTTTTAATAGGCTTTTTAGCAGTTTTTTTAGTAGTTTTCTTAGCGGTTTTTTTAATAATCTTTTTAGTGGTGTGCTTTTTAGGCTTTTTAAGGGCTTTTTGCTTAGTATATTGTTTTAATTGTTGGTTTAGATTTGCTATTAATAGCTTATTATTTAGTTATTTTAAAGGGTATAGCTAGCTGCTTTTGTTAGGGTAGGGTAATTAATTAAGCTATATTAACACTTTTACTGTTAATTTGTAATTAGTTAATTTATAATTCTTATTAGTATAAATATTATAGTGGTAAAAGTATTAATAAAACTTTTAAAAGATTTATTAGTTAATATTTTAAAAGCTAGTTATTATTTAGTTTTTAAAGAGCTTTTAAAAGTTGTTATAGAGTTTTTAGTTATAGCTATAAAAAGTATTAAGTTGCTAAAGGATTTTTGTTATTTTAGGGAAAGGGTGTTTAGGGGAAGGTTGCTTATGGGTATTATTGTTTTTATTATTGTTATTTTTATTAATATTAGTATTGCTACTTTTTAATTTATTATAATAGGTATTTAAAATATATGCTTTTAGCTTGCGTTTTAATTTAAATATTAAGTTGTATTATTAGTAAACGGTGTTTTTTTTATACTGCGCGTTTATAGCTTTTATAAATGATTTTGTTATTATGATTTTAGGATTTGTAGATTTTTATAAATAGTGTTTAAGGAAAAGTAATTGCTTTTAAAAAGTTTTTAAGGAATAGTTAAAAAGAGTATTATTTTGCTATAGTTTCTAATTAGCTTAATATTAAGGTTTTACTTATTTATTTATAGATAATAGCTTATTTATTTAAAAATAATTACTATATAGGCTAATAAAAGTTATTTTTTTTACTATTATAGTTGCAATATTATTAAAAAAAGCAGGTGTAATAGGGGAAAATAAGAAAATTTATAGTTTTAATAGCGCTAATAGTATTAGTAATATTTTAAGGGAAATTTTTATTTAAGCAATTGCTATAGCAATATACTAATACTTATATTATATAAATTGCTTATAGTTAAAAAGTAAGAAAAAAGAATTAAGCAAAAATAATAGTAATAAAGTTTTAAACAGTAAGTATATAAATGTAAATAAGTAATGCTATTTAATATAATAATAATAGAATATAAAAAATAAGTTTTATAGTACATTATTAATAAATTATTTTTACTATTACTTAGCTAATTATAAATATATTTAGGGTAAATTTGCTTATAAGTAATATTTAAAGGTTTATATAATAGAGAGCATTTTTTAAATAATTTATATAATTTAAGTGATTTATATAATTGTATATTTAGTTTGCTTTTAAGGGGTTGTAAGGGCTTGCTTACAGTAGCTTATAATTGCTTGCTTATAAGGGTTTATTTATAAGGATATATTTTTTATTTACGGTGGCTTATAAGGGCTTAATTATAAGGGTATAGTTAAAAGTATTATAAGGGCTTATATAAAGGCTTAAAAGTATATTTTTTAAAGCTTACTTATTAAAAGGGTTAAATTTATTATATTTATATTTATAGATATCTATAAACAGCTTTTTAGTAAAGGTTTTATACTTATTAATATTAATAAACAACTTTTTAATAAAGGTTTACATTTATAGCTGCCTATAAACAACTTTTCTTTATTAGCGAAAAGTTGCGCTATTTATAAATACCTATAAATAACTTTTAGGAATTTAATTATTTATAATTACTATATAATTACTAATTAGTATTAATTTAGCTTTCTATACGGGTAATTTGTTATAAAATAAGTAGTTTAAAGTAGTATAAATTCTACTTTATTTAGTGTTAAGGTTATAGCTGAAAACTATAGCTTATATACGTTTAAGTATAGGCTAGCTAGGCTATAGCTAGCAGCTGGCTAGCGCTAGCTGGCAAATGCTATCGATAAGGCTAATCTACCTAGCGCATACTGTGTACGCTACTATTCCAACAACTCTACTAATTTACGCCCGTGTATGTATTGCCCCCCACTTTAATGTTCTATCCAGCTCAATTGATGCTTTGGATCTGGGACATCTATATGCAAGTGTAAAAAGCACAAACCGCAGCTGCGTGATCACATGCGTGATGCAAATTGCTGGCTTCCCTGAGGGTGGCGCTGAAGTTGCACTCGATTTTGCCCCCTGCTGGGGCAGCCTTCCATGTTTGGGCTGAGATGGTGAAATTCCCCCTTGATAGTGTAAAGGCGAATAGAACCAGGTCTTACACGAGCACTCACCGAAGTTCAGTGATGGTGGGCCGCCGAACTCAAAGGCGAGCTCAGCGGGCTCTTAAAAGGTACAGATATATAGGATGACAAGCAGCATCACACAATTGCGTGGCAATTAGATCCAGGATTTGGGCCGCCAAACCCTTTGAGCAGATAACTGGAAAGCATTAACAGTAACAGGGCCGTAGGAACAGCACCTGGAGTTGAAAGATGTCGAGGTGATGACTCTGTCATGTGATCTTCTCCGTCTTCAATCAACAATCAGCCTTTTGGAAACGATGACCTGGAGCCCAGCTTTATATGCAATCCATGTATGCTATGAGTACAAATGTGCTACGTACTCATCATATTTATCATGGCCTGCTACCTGCACTACTTTAGCTGCTATTAGATCGGGTTATTTATGCCGGTCGCCCCTCCTCCATCTATTGTATAAATCCTTTAATAATTGTTAGCATCAACATCATTTAGATAAAAGGGATATTTTGCTTACTCCATCTCTGTGCTCTAAGTGAGGGTCCAGCATGGAACTGGCTGAATATCGAAGTACTTCCGTCATTAGAACTAACCTATTCAAACCCAATTCAAGTGCCATTCCAGGTTTGCAGGAAGTTTGAGCTGAGGCTAGAGTCAATGCATTCAGCTGATTTGAATAGGATGACGTCTGCAGGGATTGAATTGACGTGGTCCAGCATTGTCCTTATTTACACAAGTACTTAATTCAACGTTGCCATATTTGGGCCTGAATAGCAGCCAACCACACAAAGAGCACCCAGATGTGAATGCGCACACCCCACTCCACTTCGCTGGTCCCTGAGGCCGAATACGCAAACACCCCCTCCCAACTTCTACGCCTGGCAGCGCGCTCACTCATTGTGAAAATTGCCTCCAATCATGAACTTATTCAAACGGGCCATGGACAAGCGCGGCAGGGAGCTCGTTCCTTCGACGCAGCGCACCGACAAGGAAGTAGAAACGAGACCTTCAGAAGAAAATGACGAGGATGAGATGCTGCTGTACGCACACGGAGGCCTTCCTCGATCACAACGAAAGAGTTGGGCGCAAAGGCTCTCCACTGCAGCACTGATCATTGGTTCCATGGTTTGCTGTTTTGCCAGTGGCTTCCTCCTGCGTGACCTGAGTCAACCTCGCCTGTGGAACTTCGACCGCTACGAGACTCGTAAGTACTGGCCATCGTGGGTCTCACGGCTAGTTTAACATTCCTCCCCCCAGTCCCTTCCGAAATCCAGAGCCTCCTGCTCCACAATAGCGATGCCCACACGTCCTTCCAGAAAGACACCAAGACACCGACCACCCGCGGCGAAGAGGCGTCGCCTCCACTGTGGCACCAGGCCCCCGGTGCCGAATCCGACAAGTACTGGAACGACCACTTCATGATCAGCGACATGTTCCTCATCACGGCCGACGACATGCGCCGCCTCGGCAAGGACCCCGACAAGCACGTGAGCATACCAAACGACTGGGGCTACGGCGACAAGCGCTACCTGACGCGCTTCGACCACACGCACCAGCTGCACTGCCTCGACGCGCTGCGCAGGGTCGTGTTTGCGGAGCACAACGGCATCAACACGTCCAGCCCGGCCGAGATGAACCACTTCGAGCACTGCGTCTGGAGCATCCTCGACTACCTCAGGTGCCACGTCACCTACGACACGTACAACTACGTCTGGATGGAGGACTTTGCCCAGCCGGTGCCCGACCACACGAGCCGCAGGCAGTGCAGGCCCATGAAGCCGCTGATGGACTTTTATGACAATAACTCGGTGCACACGGATGCCAGGATTCGGTACCTGACTGCGCAGAAGGACAAGGGGGACTTTGTGCATCCCATCGCGGCGGATCGGAAGGCAAACAACGACGAGGATCTTGCGAAGACTGGTGATCCGGAGGTCTACGGGAGCGAGGCGAGGGCAAAGGCGAGGAAATTGAAGCTTGACAACGCGGTGGCCGAGTATGAGGCCACTGGGACGATTCCTCGGGTTGAAAAGGGTGCACCGGCCTGGCCGTAGGTATTTCTCAAAATTTCCATGCCCACAAGTTCCCTTTGGTCTTTGTTGGGGTTTTCTGTAACTCGAACCACGTAGTGCGAAAGTGATATGGGAGACACAATGGCAATTTTGTGATTGGAGTGAATTGCACAGGTAAAACACTGCCAGCTGCGTCTAAGGAGCGGCAAGCTTTGACAGTTAAAGAGAATACTTGCCCAACATTGCCGAGAATATTCAATCCTTTCCAACACTTCATTTTCTCCTCCTCATCGAGTGCGAAGATCTCGCCGGTCCCTTGCCAATGCATGTGACAGTACCTATATCGAAAATTGTACAGAAGATGGGTTGGACAAGGCATTCCAAGGAGTGACCACGCGTGCGGAAAACATCCAAGCCGTGGACCGACATGGCCAGTTCATAGCAATGAGTTGTATGACCGAAGCCGAGTCAAAGGAAGCCAAAAGAAATGATGATTCTCGGTGTTGATAAGGCCAGAAACAAGTTGATTCTGTCAGCAAAGTTTATTGTTCGCGAGTGCGCACTTTCTCGCGCCGACCAACCGCGCTGCCGAAATGTGTATTTCCCATCATCTCCGCAGCTACCGGACAACGCCACGCAACGGATCTAAAACCGTCGCGCCCGAATTAAAGGCGAGCTAAAGTTTCATCAGGGCAAGGCGTATATCCCCATTTCCAACCAGGGCGTGGTCTTGGCGCAAGAGCGGCCAGTTGACTGACTGACTAATGCCGGACATCTGGAATGGCCGTCCGTGTCTTGGACGGTTGGTTCCGGACCCCATTGTGGGGACATATGTTTGTATAACTATCTCGTGAACACTCAATTGAGGCCGAACATTGAACTGCAACTACGAATCAATATCTTAAGTAACTCCCATCATGTCTAGCACGCCCATTCCCGTCCTGATCACTGGCCGTACCCAGGCTATCGGGCGCTTGGTTATTTCTTACCTGGCGCCAGAGTACGAAGGTGGGTAGCCCCCCTCCCCTTTCCTTCAGGGTGAAATCACTTCTGCTGACATGTGAAGTCATCCACTTCACACTTGCCGCCAACATCACCGCGGAGCTTCCATCCCTCCTCACTGGCAAGGCACCGCCAAACCCTTCTAGCACTCTCGGCAGCGGAAATTGGTCTTCGCCCCCACGCGCGCTGATTCTCGGCGGTGCGTACACAGATCAGGACATCGAAAGGGTGCAGGAGCTGGCGAAAAGCACACCCGGGGCGGCGAATATCCCCTGGGTGAGGGTTGATAGCAGGAAGCTGGAGGGCCCACCAGGGGAGCCGACCGAGGAGCAGGCAGCGGCGTATGGGCAGCAAGTAATGGTGAGAGTGAAGGACGGCTTAAAGAAGCTGAAGGAGGAGGGCAAGCTCGACCATGACAATAGTGGCGTCTATCTTGTGTGAAGTCACCCATGATCGTATGTCCTGATGTGCAATTAGCAAAATCTCTACTCATCCAACGTTTACTTAATACAAACCACTGAAATATGTCTGATAAGGAACCCAGTCCGTAGACATACAATCTCAGCCACTTCGTTTCGAGGGATAGCAGTCTACAGGTCTTCAGGAGCCTAAAATCTGAGTAATTGTCAGTGACTTTAACGCGGAACTGGCAGATACTCTAGGTTATGTGATACGGACCAAGACCCACTTATGAGCAGGGATCTATGCTATTTACGAAGACAACAATGTCTCTCAGATCACCGAAGGTTATCCAAGCTGTCGATGTGGTAGGCTGCAGTCGTCCCACATGAGTGAATGCACCTCGAGCTCTGTCGCTGTTTGCCATGTTTAGAAGCCAGGGCCGAAGCAATATCCCTAGCGATCAATCATTGGTCCCGGTAAGAAAATCGCCACCATGTGGGGAAACTGGAGGGCATCGACACCGTCCACTGAAGCGGCCTCCGTTCGGACGGACCAATGCAGCTTGCAAATCGCGGCCCCACTACGGCCGCTCCTTCGCATCACCTAAGGACTTACACATACCATCTACTGCTTGCCGACGCGGCGCCGAGTTTTGATGTATAAATGCCAGACATCAGGACCTCATGTTCACACTCTAAAGGCCACACAGAATATCACAGACTCAAAGGAACCGTTTAGAGAATAACAGCCATGCCTTCCCACAGAATCCTCATCACCGGCGCCTCAGGTTACCTAGGCGGAACACTACTTGCCCGTTGGAAGGACGCCAATCTCCCCTCGTACGACAAACTCTACGCACTTGTGAGGACCGATGCACAAGCGGCCGCCGTCCAACAGTACGGTGCTGAGCCCCTGGCCCTTGACGCCCAAGATGAAGTTGCTGTCCGGCATGCGGTGGTGACGCACCAGATCACCATTGTGTTCTATCTGATCGACGCCATGAGGAGCGAAGCCCAGGTGAACTTCATCAAGGCATTGGCGGAGGTGAAGAGGACGACGGGCCAGGAGGTCCACTTCCTACACGTGAGAATCCACCGTTGCATTGATGGCATTTGCCATGTCAAACCATTCATGCTATGACGGGTAGGACTAATGAAGGTGAATTCACAGACGACTGGAGCCAAGCTCTTCTCGTCTCACGCCGGCGCGCCGATTGATGCACCGCTGCTAGATACGCATCCAGAGCTGTACTCTATCCAGAAGGCCCAGGTGGAGACAGCCAAGTGGGATCTCATGAAAGGTGTAAGTGCAAGAGAGCCAGGCTCATGGCAATGACAAGCCTCCAACACGACCGCTTATTAATTTTGTCCTCGTAGGCCGTTAATACAAACAACATCGTGATCGAAGAATCCGAAAAGCATGGAGTCCGCAGCTACATCTTCGCACCATGCATCGTCTACGGTAGGGGCGAGGGCTTCGGCAACACTATCTCGATCCAGACTGTGGCCATCGTCAAGGCAGCCCGAGCAATGAAGAGGGTCTACAAGGTCGACGGAGGGCGCCCGACGTGGCCCGTCTGCCATGTCCTTGACAACACGACCCTTTATATCGAGATTCTCCGCGCGATACTCGACGGCAAGGACCCTGGCCACGGTACAGCGGGATACTTCCTCGCGGCGTCTGGGAGTTTGGCATGGGACGATATCTACACGGCCATGGCGGCGGCACTGGCCAAGAGGAACATTATTGGCGACAACACGGTGGTGCCGGCAAATGACCAGATCTTGGAGCAGATGGGCGAGGCTCTGGGCTGCCCGCCTCAATTCGTGCCGGTCCAGGTTGGTGGGATGTAAGTTTGACTCGGAATCCAAATATGCTCATAATAACATGGACTGCAAGCTGACACTGGCCATCATCAGGTGCACTTTCACTGCTGAGCACGGCAGCAAGATAGGGTGGAGGCCGCAGTACGGACCGGAACACATCATTGAGGATGCTGAAAATGAGGTCCAGCTCATCTTGGGTAATTTGAAGGACTAAGCAGCGCCGAATGACCGCTGGTATGGGAGCCGGCGTCAATGAATATACGTTCGGTTGACTAGTTTCCCCTTGCCTAGCAAGTCTGCCAAACCTTTATACACATAGTTCCAAATGTCTTTCATTTTCAACTGCATCATTGATCAAGGAAATGCCGTTTTTAACTCATCAGGATTTAAACAACGACGAAGTAATCACTAAGCGACTGAACATTGACGAAGGATCCAATTCTGGAACCCTCTCGGAACCTTCTGATGACGAGAGACTCGACAGCTGGTCCAGACCCGGTGATAGTCCCGTATGGCGATTGACATATCAATCAGTGGCAGAGTACTTTGATGGACTTCATGTGGTATGTGGTATCACGTGTTATATTTTACCGTAAATGAACGCTTCCCTTGCTCTGTGAAAATGCTGCTGAATGTGATAGAAAACCTCGAAATTTGACCAAATCAGAGACACACGGGCCCTTTGAGCAGCAGCAGCCCCCGGCCCTGTATGAAAGTATGGTGGCGGGAAAGGGGGAGGTGTGGTTTGGAGGAGGCCCGAGAAGAGAAATGCGAATGAGAAAGAAATACCCCTTCTATCCCCCATTGAGTTGACCTCACCGACAGTCCCTACTGGGCCCAGGGATTGTCAGTAGCTAGCCCGCCCTGTTGATATGGTAGTAGTACCCGGCGAAGAAGCCCGCCACGGTGGCAATCGCGCTGGACAGCCCAATGCCCACGAGGATCTGTCTCGTCAGGACTCCCGCCATGACGCCTGGCAGCACGACCAATGGCAGTGCCCCGAAGACGAGAACAGCTCCGGCTCTGAGGAACTTAGAGCGGAATAGAGTTGATTTCCTGGGCGAATGCTGTCCTCCTGGGGCCGCATCGGAGGCCGCGGCGCTGGAAGCCGCAGTCTCCAATTCTGGGTGAGCATCGTAGTATGAGCTGGTGGACTCTCGGTTGGTAGCCGTGATGTATTGAATGTCGGTCGGCTGAGATTGGAGATGCAGTGGCTGTAGAGAACATGAGTGAGTGGCCAACAGGGGCTCGACTGGGATGAGCACTTACTTCCCCGGGAGTCAATGCTTCAGCTGTGGGGCGCGCAATGTTGTATGGCTCTGTGCTGGGGTCACTGGAATGACCTTCGAGAGGAGTGCCCATGGTATCTTCAACGGCAGCAAGCTTGGACGGTAGTCCAAGCGTTGGTAAAGCTATGGCAGCGCCGGTCCGGAGCATGGCAGACATGCTGCTGAAGCTGAGAATTGTGCGAAAATCTTCGAAAGATGTTAGATCAACAGACACGGCGGATCAAACTATGACTCTAATACGCTGAACAATTCAATATGAAACCTCGAGGAGAGAGGAACCAGACTAAATCACTTTGTTATGGGGAGGCTCTGCTTTTAAGGTGAGAAGCAGCAATTTTTGAGTGGCACCATTTTCTGAGGGCACTACTGAGCATCGCTGAGCTCTCGGGCTCTACTGATGTCTCTGCACTTAACTACACCCCTCTTAAAGGAAAGAGAATGCTATTTGAATGTTCCTCAGAGTTACGATTGATGAATGGCAGTGCTGAAGGGGGTAGACAGAGAAAGGTTTTGATGGGTCTGCGAGAAAACAGAATCGCACCGCAGCACATTGGCTGGGATCGTTTCACACACTCCCACCCCACTTTCCCACTGCCCTCCAGCAGCCATACGCGAGAGAAAGACCTCACCATGTCGAGATACGGGGGCTGCTCTTGACAGTTTAGATTCCCATAAAAAGGCTCTAGTGATTCGGGAGGGGCAAACTGACTGCCTGCCTGAGGTACCTACCTACTTGCTCAATCTACCAGTCTGTGTATGTGATTCGCTCTATTTGACTGGGGCTTCCGGACCCGTGTATTTAATACCTCATGACATAGTGGTATCAATATGCAGTCAGCCGAGAATGTCGTGACGGCATGGGCCATATGCCAGCATGGCCGTACACCATCCATCCGACGAAGTCATGAATCAACGGAAGGACGAGGCATAGGAAGTCGCTGGAGTTCACCACCCATCTCGCAGACCTTTGGATGGATTAGTTCTACCGTTCTGCGCCTGCGCTTATGCCAAAACCTTGACGAGCAGCCACTCGCAACACAATACATCCTAATCCCCGGCCTTCTCAACCTTATCCATACAGCCATCAGTCAAAGGATTTCTCCGGCCCCCCTCCCACGCCTTTCCTTCGGAGAACCCCTCTCAGCGCATCTCTATGCATATACATGGCTCAAGGGCATTGCCTCCAGTCTCTGGTTGGTTAGCTGCGGCACTGCGATTTAATTTGAGACTCCTTGATCAAGTTCAATCAGGAAGGTTTGTCAAGCGAGGAACAAGTTGATTGGGAGGGAAGTGGAGCCACGATAATGTTCGGCGTGCATCAGCCACAAGCTGGCGTTACAACCAACATATCAAGAGCTGCAACCGTATGTTGCATAAGCCACCAGCTGGCGTTACATCCAACATATCAAGGGCTGCAACCGTATGTTGCATAAGCCACAAGCTGGCGTTACATCCAACATATCAAGGGCTGCAAGCGTATGCTGCATCGTCACAACAACTTTTGGTTTGCCTCTAGCGATTGCAGCGGAAGCGTGGGAGGTTTGAGTGACAGATACGTCAACTAGGTGGAGACGCATCCCGAGCTTTTGCGAGGGAGTGACCCTCTTTTTCCCGTCTGGGTTGCGTCTTGTCTTGTCTACCATCAGCGTCCCTGCATAGGGCCCCCTGCCTCCATGCAGACTGGGACAGGCTGCCAACGTCTTCATGGCGCGAAGACTCGATCTGGTAGTAGAATATGCTCGATGTTGCTCAGGGTTGCTTCAAGAAAAACAAAGGAAGAGAGAAGCTCAGCTGAATGCACGATCTCGAAGCTCTCTCGATGCAGACTGTCGGAGGGCTGAGCGCATGGTCGGTCAATGTCTTGGAGCACTCATCAGCATTCGCAGGTCATCTATCAGCCAAACCAGTTGTTCATACCAAAACCTTTTAGATGCTCCCCAAGATGTCCTGAGATTGCCTCGCTTCTGCTTCTTGCACTTTCTAAACTAATTTGTCTTCCATATTTTTTCATCAAACCGTAATTATCCTGTTTCCGAGCAGTCTATCTGGTTTTGTATCTGTAAATCACGGAATTATCAAGAAACGTGAGCATTGGTTCACATGAAGGCAACTGGACTCAGGACATTTAATACTTGTTTGGAACTTTCGAATGACTATGTGGATTTGCGTTTCTCATTTCGAATAACTGACAAAGTTAAGCTTCAAAGATTGAATCTGCTGAGCGGAAATTTAAGATGTGTGACTAGAAGCAAGACCAATCCCGGTTTACTGAAATAAAGAGCGAGGAAAGTTAGTCCACCACACATCACCAGAGCCTTCAACACCCGCTCTTGAATTTGTTTCAGGATGTGGCTTCTAGCATCTAGTCTTGATAGCCAGGAGGGTATATTCCCTGCTGATTTTATACCCCGATAGATCAGCCAGTCTTGCTGAACACAGGCTTAGATATTCATTCACGTTGCTGGAAATTTAATCTTCGATGGTAGGAAGGCCCCAGGCCACGTCACAAATACTCATGATAGGAGACCGACACCAACAAATAGGGTGCACCCGTACCCAGGGACCCTGTGTGGCAACTGGTGCGAAACAACGGTGAGAGGAATTTAAGGAGACGAGGTTTAGTGTGAAATGATAACATGACAACCAGATGGAACAAACTATTCAGGTTCAAGAAACTACGCTCTTGCCGTCGATCAATCGGCTCGAGAAGAAGTACCTTGAATCGCGAGCTTCTATTAATCTCTTACAAAATACCGGCTCTCATTGTTAAAATCGCACAACATCCACCATCCCTACTGTTCGTATGCAGAAAACTTTTATACAAGAGGCTCATTGTCCTCTATAGATACGTCCATCTATCTTCCCGTATCTTGGTTACTCCTAATGTTCATTGTCCAGGTTTAGCATGCCCACGGAGCTTGGCGCCCAGGGCGAACTTGCCAGCGAAGGTGGCCGAGACAGAGTGATCCCAATCCAATTCCCTAATGAGAATTCTGGACCAGAGATGTGTGGAAGAGACTACACATGGCACTGGGTGTGGCCAGAGCAGCTACAGTGGGAACTTGTAACAGCGATAATGAGCGTATTGAGAGACAAGGAAAATTCCATCTTAGACTCTCTCAGGTCATTAGACACCCTCATGGACCGCCAGGCGCACGAGTGTAGAAGAATGCGTACGCGTCCGCACCCACGGATCACACATAACGTGGTTTATATACGCCAGCAGCACGGTTGTCGCAGTGGCATTCATATATACGAGGTTGGAATATTTGAAACCGCCTTGGAAACATCAGTTCCTCGACCCTGGATTCGACAGAGGTTAGCCGAGACGAGCCATGCGTGGAAAATTGAAGGAAAAGTAGCCCTACTGCAGGTTGAGACGAGACCAAAGAACGGCGGAGGCTGGTGGCGCTCGGAATGGCCCGCTGACCAAGACGTGCCTGGCCATCTGCAGCCAGTGAGAGGCACAGAGAGGTCACCACCCTGGGCAACACCCCCCTGGCCAACGTCACAGTGGAGCTACGCGCCTGGTGACAGGGGGAGCTCGCCCAGCCCCTCCCCAAGTCCAGAACCCCCGCAGTCTAACTACTGTGGTACTTCCACATCGCGAACTGCCTCGTTTTCTTCCTTACAATGCGCGTTCCCAACCACCGTCTTTTTTCCAACAATCCACCGCCACCACCACCATTAGGACAGACAACGGCCAGGTGATGGCAGGACCAACCCATGCAGTGTGCTCCGCCAAATAAGGGCTGGAATGCCCTCAGCTCCAGGTTTGTTCCTCTGTTTCGTCTCTTTTCTTTTTTCTCCACTTCGCTGCCTCTCTGTCAAGTAACAATCGACAGTCAGTTGGTCTGTCGCTCTCTGCTCTTGTCAGTCTCGAAGTCAGGACTAGAATTCGAAGTCGATCCTTTGTATTTTCTCTCCCAAGATGCATTTGCTCAATCTGCCAGCGCCGCTCCTTGCCATTGCGCTCTCTGCTCTTTACAGCCCTTCAGAATGCCTGCCTCTGGTCGACCAACAACAAGACCACCAACAGCTGGGGAGATTCCACGCCCTCCGCCCAAGAGCCAGCTACTCGATCGTGCCCATCGACGGCGGCAGCCCGGCGACGACGCAGGAGGATGCCACCACCACGGTCGTGCAGACCGTCACATCGTCGCCGACAGCAACGCCCGAGATCACCGTCACTGCCACCGCGAAGGACTCCACCAAGACGGTCACCAATACAGACATATCCGTCGTGCCGGCTGAGTCGCCGACGACGGTCACGGCCACAAGTCCCGTCACGATTGTCACGACACACACCGTGACTGACGAGACGTCCTCCACGAGCTCTCTTTCCCCATCGACCTCCTCCAGCTCCTCCAGCGCGCTGTCGAGTTCTGCCTCGTCGTCTTCAATAGCGAGCCCTGTCCCGAGCCCAACTCAGACTACCTCAAGTGCTACATCTACCACCTTGACATCTTCGACGGTGTCGAGCTCGTCCTCCAGCAGCAGCATCTCTACCTCTGCCACCACCTCTGCCTCCGCCTCCGCTTCTGCGTCCCCCTCGTCCTCTTCCTGCTCGACAACGGAATCTACCGCCAGCAGCACCTATACCCCGCCAGCGTCAGTCCCTCCGTACCCAACATCGAGCGTCGTACTTCCCCCACCCTACACCACCGGCTCAATCCCGACGCCGTCGACATTCGTGACGAGCAGCAGCAGCAGCACGACCTCGACCTCTTACGACAACGGGCAGTGGCACACGACATACCCAGCCTGGAACGGGACCCGCATCTAGTGCTCTCCCGGATGACGTCCTGGGACACGAGGACCGGCGGAATTTCATACGAATGTTACGATCACGAGTGGATGTGAAATGCATATAACGTACAATAAGGGATCTGTAATGTGTAATCATGTAATAAAGAGCAAACACACGATAGACGACGAAGATCAGCCTTCGCCAAAACGCCGCACCAAGAGCTGGGGAGCGTTGTTGCGGGTCGCCCGGGCGGTTTTTGTCTTGCTTGTCCATAGTAGCCAGCGCTAGCATTTGCATATAGTAGATGGAAGCGTCAGATAGACAAAACTTGATAATATATACTCGTACATACAAACACACCAGGGCCATACATTGGTCATCCTTCCGTTGCCGTGCTCTTTCTCATCCAGCACTCTCTGCAACGGTACTTGTTCTGCTCTTACCCGCGACACTTAGAATGCACATGTCACATGCAAGAAGCCAATCGATAGTGACATTAATCATATTAACATTCTTAGAAAGTTATTACAGTTCGTAGGCGCATAAACGATGCAAAGGGGGAATAATGATGCGCATCAATCATGTCTCATCAGCCTGCAACCCTGGCCCAAACCAAGGCCTGAACGACCGAAAACGCCGGCCGAGTCCTTGCCCGAGATTATCGTTCTCCGATGCATGCAATCATCAACCGCTCGTAGTCGCCGCTCGTCTCGCCCTTGATGCGCCTCGCCAGGCTCTTGCCGTACCTCTTCTCGTACGCGCCCTTGACGTTGGCCATGTTGGCGCGGTCCCAGTGCGAGCGCACCACGCGCGAGACGAGCAGGTAGTCCTTGGTGCCGGCGCCGGCCATGGCGTCCTCGAGCAGGATGGCCTGGTGCATGTACTTGTCCATGCCGCGGCGCAGCTGGAACAGCAGGGCCTCCTCCATGTGGCCGCGGAACTCCTTCTTGATGACCGTCTCCAGGTCGCGGGCGTACTTGAGCTTGTACTCGTGCGCGATGGCGCGGATCTGGTTGTCGTTGCGCGTCGACAGGATGGAGCACACGCGCATCTCGTCCGTGCCCAGCTTGCCCTCGGTGGCGCTGTAGATGGCGTCGACGTCGCGGTCGACGTCGGGCTTGTTGACGGGGGCCGAGTCCTCTGCGCGCTGGGCGCTGAGGACGATCTCGAAGTGGCGCTCGGTCTTGAGTGAGAGGTCGTCTTTGACAGCGGCGAGCAGGTCCCGGTGGAAGACCTGGCGGTAGGCGTTCTTGATGGCGTTGATGTCGGCATTGCTTCGGCCCAGCAGCACGTCGTTCAGGGCACGTTCCTTGGTGCCCGGGCCTTCCATGGCGTCAAACAAAAGGTGTACGTCAGCCAGGAGGGGCCCGCGGGCGAGCTGCACGAGGCCGTACTCGAACCACCCGGAGGTCTCGTCCTTGAGATCTGCCACGAGGTTGCGCCGGTGATTGCGCTGGTAGGCATCGTTGATGGCGTGGACCTGGAAGGGATCCTTGTCGGCGAGCTCGCGGATTAGGGTCTTCTCGTCAGTGCCAAATCCCTTCATGGCCTTCCTTATGGCGTTGGCGGTGGGATTCGCGTCCCACTGGATGCCCTGCGGTGGACCGTAGCCGGGCGACACGGGCGTGGGGAAACTAGCCGGCGGCGGTGCCCCATACTGGCTTGGAGCCCCGTACTGGCCGCCTCCGTACTGGCCGCCATGAGGTGGGGGCGGAGCGCCGTACTGTCCAGGCGGTGGACCAGGCGGGGGCTGCTGGTGGTAGTAAGCGTGTGCGCCGCCTGGAGGAGCCGGCGAGCCGTAGAGCTCAGATGGTGGAGGACCAGGCGGTGGTGGGCCGTAGCCCTGATGAGGTGGGGGCTGGCCGTAAGGTGGATAGGGAGAGTGGCCCTGAGGAGGATATGGCGAGTGTGAAGGTGGCGGTGCCTGGTTATAGCCGTAGCCACCTTGTTGAGGCGGCGGAGGAGCTCCCCATTGACCTTGGGGTGGTGGTTCTGCGATGGGATGTCAGCTAATTGTTGGTGGATTGAGAATTAAAGAGGATTGCGGGTTGTGTACGAGTGTCTGTGTGACTGTGACTGTGCATGTGTGGGTGAGAGAGGGTGAGAGAAGGAAGGGGAGCTTACGGCCGTAGGGAGGGTAGGCCCCGTATGACATGACGTGACGTGTGCTGAGAGCTGAAGTACTGTGAGTCTACCTGATGAATAGATGTGTTTGTTTGCGGATGACGTGGGTTTGCTGTGTACACCAGAAATGTACCTAGATATGCAAGACAGAGTAGAGTAGAGTAGAGTAGAGCAAGGACGGGTCGTAGGTGCGGCTCGGTTAAAAGCAGAGGAGGAATCGAGATATGCGCGTGCGTGTGTGTGTGCAGAGGAAGCGGGACGATGAAAGAGTATTTATTCAGGTGGCCATGTTCGTCACTCAGTGTCGCTTTCGGGTCAGAAGGGCAGGATCAGGATGGGATGGGGCGCCAAGCTTTGAGGCGCAGTGAGACCGACGGACTTGAACTGATTGATTGATTGATTGCGCCAGCTGAAGGCAAAAAAACTCAAAGTTGCTGTGCCGTAGTTGGACTTGGACCTGGACTTGGCCCAACAAGGACAGGATAGGACAGGACAGTCGTGACCATCAATCAAAGCCAGCCAGCCAGACCAGCCAGGCACGAAGTGAGTTGGGGCAGTGTCACTGCTCTTGGTGGTGCTGCTCCTACCACTCCAGGCTGACGACGGGAAGGAAGGAGTGGCTCAGCAGGTATCCAGGTACCTGCCCAGGTGGGTAACAGTATCTGCGCCTGCCTAGCTCGGCAACCATTGACGCATGTCATCCGTCACCGTGCGCCTTCCTTTTCTACTGGAACTACTGTCTATTATGTAATGTGTGCAATCATTCCGTAAATCATAGGAAAGAAGAAACCTAGGTATGTATGTACCTGCTTGGCCTAACACAGTCTCTATTCAGGTACTAGTATATCCTCTCAGTTGTGGTGTGTTTTTGGGTGTTCTCTCATCGGAATCCGGGAGGCAAGAGAAGGAACATTTCGATGCCCAAAAGGCCCCGCTTCCGAGCGCTCCTTCCATGTGGCGTGGGAATCAACGTCATGTAGTGTGGCTGCAAACCAGCCCAACCAGCTAGACTGCTCAGACTGCTACAGTAGACCGACCAAGAATCAGCCTTGCGAGGTCAACTTGCATGTCAAATGTCAACCTTGGCCACTCACTCTCTTCCGAGGTACATCTCCTGCACAGTGGTCACCAAGACAATTAATTACTCAGCAGATCCTCTACTATACTCTACTCCCTTTAGGTGGCTGGCCTGGTGGCTTGGGCTCCCTCCACACCCGTCTGCCAATTCCACTGACTAACTTGCCCGTCACAACCGGGGCCGAGTCAGCATCGGCCCATCAGGCATCCGGCGGCCGCAGCCATCGGGTCGACGGCCAGTCCGTCACCATCACCGTCGCCGTCGTTCCTCGACATGCCGCCCGAAGTCCACTTGATAATTTCACACTGATTTGGGTACATCATGATGGCTTTGGGTTTTGGCTACGTTAATAGCGTCTTGATGGACATCTGTGTGCATCACACACAGTGTCACTTTGAATAGCTTCTTCATGCCATCATCCTCTTCCTAGTCCAGTCCATGGCGCCATCTTTTGGGTGGCCATGACTGAGATGGAAAGCCCGCAAAGCCCATCTCGGGAACTTGCATGCCGATGCAGCCTTGCAGCGGATAGATTGTTGCATTCGGCCATGGTCAAGATTATGGTCATGATAATACGAGTACTGCCTCGTCTCCACGAAACCTAATCTTGCAGGCCACAGAGGCTACTGGACCCTGAGAACTGCACGGCACCCTAGCGAGCATGTGTCCACCCTCATGCAGTAGCACCCCAGCTCCAGTTGAAGCTGCACCCATGCCAGCCTTGTCGGCTGCCAAAACGTGCATGTGGATTTGGATGTGGGTGTGTCTCCATGTAGGTGAGCGAGACTGTACGCGCGCAACAGATGGATTGCTCCAAGGACAACAGAATCTGGGCAATGGGCTGACTTTTTTTGGGGGGGTTGTTTGCGAGGTGCAAGGGAATCTCACCCAGCTTCCGTTGTCAAAGTTATATTAAACTTGCAATTCAAATATGGCTGTACATGGTTCTCATCATGCCAGTTTTAACCAGGCCAATGAACAGCGACATTGGCGTATTGAAGCGGGTCCTTAAGTTGCAACTTTAACTCGCTTTTCCTCTTTTAGAACAGGTAAATGGGGTTTTAGCGCCATTTGTTTTACAGTTAAGTTTTTTCCTGCTTTTTTTGCCCGCTATAAAAAGTGCTTACCCCTCTTCATCCCCCATTTTTACACCAATTCCTCTATAACCCTTATTTTTGCCCTTCTGCGCGTGACCCTGCCCCCCTAAGTACATCGTCGGAGACCAGGATCAAGACGACAGACCAAATCACACGACGAGTCTTGGCGGTTGACAGTTAATGAGCGGCGCATTTATCTGCCAGGAGAAGAAGCAGAACAAGAAGAAGGACCTGGGGGAAAGCAGCGAGGAAAGGGCGTAAGAAGTAAGCAAACCTGCATCGTACTTGTATCGTGCGCGATTCTGTCGCGTAACGGTTACCCAACCTTGTGGAGGCGGGCTGCACTTGACACCAGAACACCAGGCTGTGTGCTCATCTCATCGGCGACGAGGTTGGTCGTGCCTTGTCGCGTCGCATCGCGTCGCATCGCATCGCATCTTATCACCCGTCTCGCCCACGTCCTTCACAACTCCAATCTGGACTCTAGACCTGTTCCCAACTTGGCTGATCAGGGCAAACTAGGAAACAAGGCGTGGGCCTGGCATATTCTGGCATTCGCTTTCGATTGTTTGCTTGGGGGACCTGAAACTCGCTCCTTCGAGCTACTCTACTCTGGAGAGTCTGCTTTCTTTCCTTGCATCAAGCTACATCCCTCCCCATTGCACCGCAGTCATAGACCAACCACTTGCTGGTGCTCGACGGCATCATGGCTTCGGCCGGCGTCCAGGAATCGCCGCCAATGGCGCCAGCACCACCCCTGGTCCTCGGCGATGCGACGGCACAAGACGGCGTAGACAAGGAGGACAACAGCAAAAGCGATGGCAGAGATGACACCAACAGCACCGACAACACAAGTGCCAGCCACAGCAGAAGCCCTGTCGCCGTCTCCAACACCGCCTCGGCCTCGGCGACCGCATCGCCGTCCCCGACTGCGCCGGACTCACCCATCCGCATTGTCTCGGACATTCAAGACGTCTCTCATCATCCTCCTCCGCCTCATCCTGTTGCTGCTGCCTCAGCCACCGTCTACCTCCCTCCCATGGCATCTGCCCCTGCGCCTCCCACATCGGTGCCAAGCCCGGCCTCGTCGGCGTCTCCCTCCATCCACGGCCTTGGCGGCCGGCTGGCTGTGTCGTCCAGGGGCAACACGCCTCTACGCTCGCCTGCGCTGCCCTCGCCTTCCCTTCCTCTGCGAGCATCTCCTGCAGCCAGCCACCTGCCCCCAGCAGCGACCCAGCCGACACCTGCCACAAGAGTCAACAGCTACCAGAACAGCCCCACTTGGCGCGCTCAGTCTCCCCGTCCGCACAGAAAAGTCCCCATCACCCCAGCCCCGGGCCCAGGCACCGGCTCTCCTGCGCCTCCTCCCACGGCAGGTTTCCCTTCGCCTGGCCGAGACCATGTCCACGCGGACCCAAAGTTCCTCGACGACAAGACGAGGATCACCTACGGCATCCAGCAGGCCATACCCGAAGCCGTGAGGCGCTCCGTCCGGGATAACTGGGAGAAGTGTCTACTCGGCTCCGATTTCCACCAGGCCTTCATCGTGAGTTGCTTCCCCCTTCATGTCTACCTCCTACACACACACACACACACACACACACACACACACACGAACTGACCTCTAGACAGCTCAACGCTAGTATACACCATGCCACCCCGGCGGCTGTTCAGCGTGGCATGCGTGACTTTGGAAAAGCCATGATTTCCGCCGCAAAGAATGAGATTGTTGATGCAATGACTCCTGCCGACATTGACGCTGTAGCCGCGCACTTGCTCACCAAGGCGAGCGACGCCTTCCTCGACGCGGCCCTCGAGCTTCGTCTCAAGTCGATCAACGCCAAGCGCCTTATTAATGCGCTCGCCAGAGCTGAGCGCCTTGGGTACGAGCCGGGTGATGTCCAGGCCGAGGATAACGACACGACTGCGAGCCAGCCACCAGTCCATCAAGAGCCTGTGATGGCTCCTCAGTCGACGGCTCAGATGCCTGCTCATCCCGGTCAACCAACAGCGCAGGCCTTGTATTGCGGAATGTGTTTCCGAAAGTTCAACCACCAGTCCGCGTATGAGCATCATGTGAAGGCCAAGGTCTGTACGCGCTCGCCTAGTGCGCCAGGCGGCTTCAAATTCTCTTGCCAGCACTGTGGCCAAGGCTTCACAACTGTCATGGGTGTCCAGTATCATAATGCAAACAAGGTCTGCGGGGACTTTAAAGAGCCCTACAGTCCCAACACAGCGCCAGTTGCTTCCACACCAACCGCACCTAGGGCCAAGAGGCCTGCTCCCACGACCCCAGCGCCGTTGCCCACACCGGCGCTTACGTCGGCATCGCTATCAACATCGACACCAGCCTCCTCACGGGCTGGCGCTCGACCATCATCTTCAGGAGATGGCTCACGCAAGGGGACGCCGGGCTTGCACACCCCGGACGGCGCCGTTGCCGACCCGTATGCACACCTCTCGCCCGAGCAGCTGGCGGCCATGCAGGAGGAGCTCCGACAGGCCGAGCTCACCTACGGCGAGCGGTTCCGACAGGCCTGCACGATCCCGGATCCGGCGGAGAAGAAGACCCGGCTCGACGGGCTCGCCAACTCGTTCGGCACGAAGCAGTCGTTGATCCGCAAGAAGTACGGTGTCAGGCTCCGCATGCGGAGAACAAAGGCCGAGATCCAGGCCGAGAGGGACCGCATGCAGTACAAGACGGCCGCGGAGCTGGCGGCAGACATTGGGATCCCTAGTGCCGGCCCAGGACGACCCGGTCGACCTGTCGCCTCGACACCTCGCCCTGCCAGCACGATCGCGCGTGGCTCCAACGGCGGCACTGGGACCATGTGGTCGAGTGTGAATCGCCCTGGTGCGCAGGCGCCAACGAGCACGCTGGCTTCGGCGTCGCCAGTGCCCAGCCCGGCCCTCGGTGACTCGCGGGCCGCAGACGTGTCGATGCACGGCGGCAATAAGCGGCGGTTCTCCGGCTCCGGCCCCTCCCCCAGCAGCAAACGACTGGCATACTCCGAGATGGGCGGCCTCTCTGGCGGTGCCGCGGCCGACGCGGAGACTATGGACCCCACGCTGCCGCCTGGCTCCGGTACCAGGGTCACCTCGACCGCCGGCGCTAAGGGCCAGGGCACGGCCGAGGAGCCTATGGCCCTGGACGACACTGAGTCCGAGTCGGAAGACTCTGGTGATGACGATGAGGACATCCCCGCTGAGCTGCCGCCTAGCGTTCGCCAGAGCCTGCAACAGGGCAGCCCGTCCGTGACGCCCGGTCTGTAGCTCTCATCGAATACTGGCCTGGGACTTCTGTCTAGGGGTGCATGGGAGGCGGCATGAGAATGGCCTAGGAAGCGGTTTGACAACCAGATTTGCATCGACGAGATATCAAACGCAGCTCGAGTCCGCTAATTTGGGACCTGTGGTGGCGTACCGCCAAAGTGGAAAGGGCATGGCTTCGCCAGCTTCTGGGATGGAGCTTGTCGAGGCGCGTCCGGGTCGCTTTGACATTGTTTTTTTTTTCCTCCAGGGCAGCATACAGTCTGGTATCATGGCTATTCCATTGATGCCCCCAAAAGACTCGGCGTCTGTCCTGGATTGATTTTTGGGCGTGATTGCATGAGGGAGGTACATTGATAGGTTCAATGTGAGCATGGCGTCTGGTACAAGGACTTTGCAGCATGGAGCCGCCTGCTGTGGCCGAGCTGATCGCATTGCAAGCATTCTCCGCTGTTTTTTTGGGTGGCTTTTGGCGGGAAAGTCCATTCCAGTGGCTTAAGCCAGGGCTTCTGTTCGGATTTTGGCCTCGTCAGTTTGAGGCATTGCCACTTTCTTCTTTTGACCATAGATACCACGGCTTTAAGGGGATGTTGCTTTCTTCACGCCTTCGCCTCTCTAGCATGATTGGGAGATAAAAAAGATCTGCTTTGACTTTTGAAGCCCTCATCACTGCCAAACCTCCCATGTCATGACTGTCGCTGCATCCACGTCTGGATGCCGATACAGAGTGCGCGAATCAGCCCCTTAAAACATCTCATTGCTCACTTGATCATCACTCGCCACACAGCGCTGCTCACATTATGATGCCACAAATGTGGACTTCATTAATTTCAATGGAGTCAATGCTGTCAACCTCAAGTGATTTGTTTTAGATCCGGTTGACAACAATCCAGAACCAAACCTCCGAGGCTCCTCTTCATGATTTCCTGCTCAACCTAGGATTTTAAAAATTTAGACAGGCATATCTCCTGTGCGGATACTGGCTTTGAAATGTCTCAGGCTTTGTTGCGCATCGCCATGCACGCACTCTTCTAGGATTAGATTCTAACAACTCGTTTTTCCATTTGCTGAAAGTCAAGGCTCCTAAGGCTACAACCTATCAGAATCTAGCATACGTCTATAGGTTGATAATCCCACTTTAAGTCCAACTGATCTGGGTGGCCTTTCTTGGCAGTGTTATTAGTGTTCACTTGTGAGGTGCTGGAGAACTATGAGGTGGATCATTCCCTGCGAGTATGTGATCTTCGGTTGCGGCAGCAGCGGGAAGGTATTCATATACATACGATTGAATTTCGTTGTTTCAGCGATGACTTTCGAGCCAAGGACGAGACTGTGCAAAATATCATGAATGCATGCATCAGATACTAGTGCCTATGTAGGTACAAATGGGAGATGGGCAGTGGCAGTTGGGCTTGTTTGGTGCATGTGAGCCAGACTTCAGGCTCAGTTGGTCTCGTCACGGCGATGCCATAGCCTAAATGGTTACATAGGTACTTACTAAGGTAAGTGAGACGAATCTATTACTGCTAGCAAATAGACCACTCGGCCAAAAGACCTGTAATTTCTAATCGCAAGTAGAAATATCCAGCAATATATAAGACCCGTGCCGTCACAGTAAGCTAGCACCAATAAATGGTGCTGCCCTGGAAAGACTTACGATGTTTGTACTTCTATGGTCTTTGTTATTTGCTGAAAGACAATACCTTGAGTGCACTGCGGTACGCTAGCAGAGGCTACACATCAAGGTTGCCTGGCTAAGTATCAAGCCGTCTACAAACAAGTGCCAGAGGAGTAAGAACTAGGGATGACTTCAGAACACGCTAGTAAAGGATTTTGCACGAAATATGATACAGCAGTGCTTTTTGATTATTGATTGAAATGCTCCTTGTTAAATGTGGCTCTTCTCTCCCCCATTTGTCACTTTCGTCACGAATATTTCCAAGACTAACTACCTACGGCCAATCACCAAACGTCTACCTTCAGATTGAACACGTACCCATCGTTGTCGTTCAACCCAGCTCGGCGATCCCGTCCATAACATCCTCTGATAATCCCCAGGACCAGGTCCATCACCAGGACCAAGATACCTTCTAGTCACATTGGTTGATTTCAGGCTGTGAGCAAAAGCCGTTTCTTCGCATCAAATCGAGCAATCTTCTGAAGCAAGCTCTTTTCCAGTCATGGAGGCCTTGGCCAATAACGCACCTCCTCCTACCATGACCTCCAACGGCAACCACACATCCGTCGTCAAGTCGGATGACCTCGTCGTGTGCAAGTATAGTGATTCACAGTCGCTGTACCAACTACCAGAGATCTTTGAAGACAGTCAATTTCGTCATACGCATAATTTTTGGAATCAAGTCAACCGTTTCGTGGCGTACTTCTATGCCAAGCACATCCGCGCTCCTAGCAACGCAGCGTGGTGCCGTGACCCGCCGAGACTACTGCACGGTGCAACACGAGTGGTCCTTTTCGACAACGACGGCTGGTTATTGACGCGCCTCCCATCGCACCCGACAACCCGCGGAAACCTGGTTCTTGCTGCTACTAGTATCAGTAAGATTTATACAGAGTGGAGAAGGCAGGATGATGCACTTTCAGCCTATCATGGAGGTGCGGCTGCTCATGGGAAGAATCCTTGCAGACGAGTTCGTCTCGCACCAGGCGACCATCTCGTTTCCGTTTTTGAGAACAAAGAAGAAGACCTGTTTGTGGTAATGGAGATTGATAGTGATGGTGAGATCGTGTTCTACCACAAGTGCCTGCACTGCCAGGACTTTACCTGCAAAAACTGCATTGAGGTCTTGGACAACGTGGTGGCTTTCGGTCAGAGACACACAAAGGTGGATAGGCTTGTGCCGATGGAATAATCCAGGTAACATTACGGTAACAATCACCGCACAAGTTATCTGGCATGTTTGGAAAAGAAACCAGTTATATTCCAAGATAAATGGATCTTGAGCATGGAAGAATATGGGCTGCCATGCTTGGTGGCTGTACTGCTTCCTGGATTCTCTTTCTTAGTTGGCCGAGGTTTTTTAAATATTAAAAGTTAGAATTCAATTTACATTTGAGATCCCATCATTACACTTTATACGGTTTTCGAAACTGAAGACGCACATGTTTCAGAAGCCGTCTAGTCTAATGTCTCATCATTATCTTGACGCTCACGGCAGCCCCAAGTATTTCGCATGCATCGGACGGCAAATATTGAGGTCGGTTATTGCATATAGGCAGATCGAAATTTCGATGGTTTCATAAGACGACTTGCTCTATCAGTACATCCGCCCTCCCAGTCCTGTGTCACCATGGGCCCATTCGCATCTGGCATCTCAGGTCGCTTTTGGATGCCACGGTGCCATATTTAAGGCCCTCCTAAATCCTGATAAGTCCTATCTACTAATATAAAATAACGTCTTGATTAAATTCGAAGAACCTATCAGCCTAGTAATTCTGAAAGCTCAGAACAAAGAGTTTGAACTTGCACATGCCGATTACGATACGTGTTCTGGGGAGCTCATACCTTCGAACGCCTGACTTCCTCTAATCGGAGACATGAATTGACTATATACTAAGTACCTAGGTATGTATATAACAAGTCAAATCTTCTACCAGATGCCGCACTTTTCACGCTGTTTGCAAATTGTCATCTTCATACTTACTTATTTCCATCTTCATACTTCGGTGGTCTCCGGTAAATAGCTTCAAGCACCTAGGTATGAAGCCACCTACCAGTTACCTAGGTAGGTAGCCAGCACTCCCTGCCAGAGCCGAAGAACAGCATCGCGAAGCAGGGAAAGACTGTCAGTGACTTGTTGTTGTGAAGCAAAGAATTAAATTAGCTGTATCAGTGGCCAATACACACCTCAGTCCAAATCGCCAAAACTTTGGCATGGGCAAGCATACAGCACCGGTGCCGGGTACGACCTATTCATGTGCCAATGAAATGGATCGCGGTTCATCCTTTTTAACCCCGGTAACCACAGATCTCGACCAGCGACGTTGCGCCCTGATGCACTGTCCAATATCCATAATTTCCATCGATTCAAGCTCTTATATGTGTACCATGGACAACCTTGCAGGCTCAGGATATGTATTAAATTTAGAAATTCGACGATGAACAAGTCTGGAGAGACTTTTCGTCTTGGAAATGCAGTGCTAAGTGACCTTAAATATTGCTCTAATTGCTCTACAGTTATAGAGATAAAGTAAAATCATATTCAGTTACTCTGATCCCTCTGGTGGACCACAGAAGGAGAGGTAAAGGAGGGGGAACGATAACGGCCAGCCCGTTAATCAAATGCTCATGCAGGGTCGCGCGCACGTGGTTTCTCTATCCAACGCTAATTGACACGTTTGCTAAGTCTCTGCCTGATTCTGCCAGGGCATTGTGGCGCTTACTGCGGCCTGTGGTACGAGACTGGTGCGGCTGATAATCCTTGCTTACGTGCTTCAAATGAGCTTCGTATATTCCTTGGCTGCAAAACTGCTTCGGCTCTTACTCCTGCATATCTTGACCACCACAGACGCATCAGTTCCTGGATAGACCCACAAAAGTGCCCAGAAGATGATTCTTATCGATACTACCACGCTGCTACTCCATCACGTTCAAGAGCTGCGGCAAACTTCATACGCAATCCTCTCGCACACATGGGGAGATGATGAAGTCATTTACAGTGACTTCCGCGACATAGAGAAAGCGAAGTCCAAACCGAGTTATCAAAAGATAGTGAAGACATGCCAACTTGCAGCGTCGCGGGATCTACGCTACGTCTGGATCGACAACTGCTGCATTGACAAAAGCAGTAGTGCGGAACTGACCGAAGCAATCAACTCCATGTTTCGGTATTACAGAGAGGCTGAAGTTTGCTTTGCATATATATCTGACCTGCCGTCAAACAATGAAGGCTCGGCCTCCGACTGGCTCAACGACGGCCATTATCGATGGTTTACGCGCGGCTGGACGCTACAAGAACTGGTTGCCGCGGACAAGGTCGAATTCTACGACTCAAGCTGGGCATATCGTGGAGACAAGGCTACTCTGATCCCTCAACTCTACCATGTCACCGGAATCGATGAACGAGTTCTGGCCGATAGCAGCGTTCTGCCGGAGATTCCGGTGGCGAGGAAGATGTCTTGGGCATGTGGTCGAGAAACAACGAGGACTGAAGACATGGCATACTGTCTTCTTGGTCTCTTCGATGTCAGCATGCCTATGATCTACGGCGAGGGTGGTGATCGTGCTTTTGTTAGGCTGCAAGAGGAAATAGCCAAGGAGACAAATGACTTGTCGCTGTTCGCATGGACCTCGAAAGAAGACCATGACCCAGATAGCATCCGGGGCATGTTCGCCAGCTCGCCGGCAGAATTCGCCGAATGCCGCACTGTTGTGCGACGGGCTGATTTCGACTTGCTAGCATCGCGCCCGGACTTCGTCATTACCAACCGGGACGTCACGCTGGAAACCAGCTTGGGCCTGACACATGACAAGCAACTCGTATTCGATCTTGATTGCTGTGGCGATGCGGCTCTAGGTGAGAGGCTGGGCATCTACCTTCACCAGACGGGTTCAAGATTTGTTCGGCAGCGTCCTAATGAACTCTACCACACGAAAGACCCCAGCCTGTGGAATGGAAGTGGATCCACAGTCAGCATACAAAAGCGCCTCAGTCCCCAAGAGAAGCAAAGGATACGTCAAGAACTGGCAGCAAAGATACGTCTAGAGCTGGGAGGTCGTATCTACGTTCGGTTTTGGTCCCACGAGATTGGCGACCACGCGGTCTTTGATAAGGCGACATTCCCTACAGACCAATGGAATCTCCACGACGAATACTTTTTGACCATGGGACGCGTCACATCGACAGGAGTGGTACCAAACTTTTCGCGCTTCATCGGTATTCGTGCCTTTGATATTCGCTATGGGTCTGGGAAGACTGGCAGACATATGTGCAATTGCCTCCTCATCTGTGGCATGTTTGAAGACGCCCAAGGCAACGACCGTCCCTGTGCAATTGTTTATAACGAAGCAGAACCCGGCTTGAAGGGCATATTGGACGCAGTCAAGGTAAAAACGAGAGAGTCCAACGAAGCTCTACTGAGGCATTGCCGGGAATTGGTAATTTCCAAGCACTCGCCAGACGGAAAGACGCTGTGCTGGAATGATGTTTCCGACCGCGAAGTTCAGGTCACTCAAGACCCTCATGCCTTGAGCATTCGACTAGAGATGAGGTTGACGGGTGGAGCGTCCTTGTCGGAAGACGGTTGCGTTGGTCACACCCGTGGCTTCAACGGAGACCGAACTGATATAGATAATCAGGGTCCAGACATTGCGTCTTTGCCTGCCAAATTCTCGGGAGAGAGGCACTATGCGGTTTCAGTTTACCTAAGCCGGAGTCGGAGAGCGTTACGGGACGTTATTCCCCAGGCTCAAAGGTTAAAAGTCCGTGGATTCAGATAGAAATGGAGGCAGGTGAAAGGCGATTGGACGTTGCCACAAGGCACTTACAAGTTTTCTATTGGACCGTCACGCAAGAAGAAGAGCTTGAGAAAGGTCATGATCATACGGAACTGTGTATAGAGGGAGGGCCTTGATGAACAGAATACCCTTTGCTTGACAACCACAATTACCAGTGGGAATGTT
This sequence comes from Diaporthe amygdali, assembly GCF_026229845.1. NCBI lineage: Eukaryota > Fungi > Ascomycota > Sordariomycetes > Diaporthales > Diaporthaceae > Diaporthe > Diaporthe amygdali. The sequence continues at coordinate 160,841 of NW_026517072.1, forward strand.
TATTAATTTAAATGGCAAGCCGGCCTCGTCGTATAATATTCTGAAGCCCTGCATCTAATTATGTGTCAGTCCTTTTAGTGTGCATTTCAATCCGCGAGCTGCGCGCCATCACATAAAGCCTCCATGTCAGCAACACTGACATCCTTAGCTACTACTTCAGCACCGAGCTCCCTCACATCGGAGTCCCCCAGCGCCGCATAAACTTGCCAACCCTGCCCCGGCAGCCCACCAGTCGGGTCACTCGCAAAAGCCACATACGCATCCTGAAAAGCACGACTCGTCGCCTCCTCCAGCTCGGAGCTTGCGCCGCGGAAGTTTCCGTGCGTACCCATAAGCATCGGCAGCTCGGCCGAGTGGTATGCGCCGAGCCATGGTTGCGGCGAGATGTTGGTGAAATTGCCGGCGTAGAGGTAACGGAACGTCGTGCGGCCTGTTTGCTGGCGGAGGCGAGTGGTTTGGGTAGCCGGGCAAAAGAAAGTGGCCAAGCCGGCTTGGAGGGCAATGGTCTGGTTTGGTCCGCTCGAATTGTATGGGGCGAAGGGAACACCGTCTTCGGTATTTGTGCCGATGATGGCTGGCTGTTGTTGTGGTCAGCGGAGTCAAGCTCAAATTTTGGGAGGGGGTCGGGGGAATATGTACAATCTGTGCTTGTTGGTCTTGCAGGGCACGCTGGGTGTAATTCGAGAAGACGACGCTCTCGTCCGGAACAGGGTTGAAGCCTAGACTGGGAGATGAACCGCTTTCTGCATATGACGCGATGAAGTCCTTGATTTTGATGGCATCGACACCGCGCATACAGTCTAATTCCTTCGCGGGATCTTCTCTTAAGCCACCACATCCCACATTCTCGGCCACGAAGGTGAAGTTGGAATGGGGGGTATCCGCGGAAGACAGCCCAGACTCGGCTGTGCCAGAGTCCATGATAAATCCTCCAACGAGGGGATCATCAGGATACGCGAAGTTGTACATGTCCACCGATATCGACCCAGCACTCTGGCCCCATAGCACCATCCGAGAAGGGTCTCCTCCAAACGCGGCGATGTTCTTCTCACACCACTGCACAAATGCGCGTTGGTCTAGGAGTCCCAAATTCTGATTTTCCAGCCCTGCAGCGTTGGGGAAGCCGAAGATATTCAACCGATAATTGAAAGATACCACGATGTGGTCCTGAGTTCGGTTCACCCATTGCGCGGGAATCTGGTACGGAACATCCTGGCCCCCGGTCTGAAAACCACCGCCGTACACAAAAATGAGGACCGGGAGGCCAGATTGATTGTTAGTCGGTGCCCACACGCTGGCTGTCAGGCAATCCTCGCTGATCGCACCCGTGCGATTGAGACCTTGTAAATTGAATTCCAGGACGTCTCTGTTATATACTGAGGCACTCGCGGTGGAAAGAGACTGCATGCAACTCGGTGGAAGCTCAACCGCGCTGATTTGAGCATCTGGGTCGTCCAGCAACTCGGGGGGAGCCCAACGGCGGTCTCCCGTCGGCGGCTTCGCGTAGGGGATGCCAAGAAATTGACGGACTTTGGGTAGCGATGAGTCGATTTTCCCATGGATTGGGCCAGAGGTTGTGGACACTTGCAGCGCATCACCAGAGCCTTCCCGGGGCCACGCACGGTGCCCTGGAGAGAAAGCAAGGGCGCCTTGGACAAGTAAGATCAGAGGAGCGAAGGTCTTCATGGTGCGCGCCCTTTCTTGCTTCTTGGTCTGGGAGTTGGAGGTATAGGAAATCCAAGCTCCCAGCTACCCTGAAGACTTATTAAGTAGCGTCATTCATTCGGCTACTGCTTGAATAGGTGCCTCCCCTCGGCAGACGACTCGGTGATCCTTACCCCACTGTGCCCACCAGCATCACAGCTCGTGGATAGTGGATCATAGAGAAACCGGGTAGACTACTCATTACTGCGCAATGTCTCGCCCCCGTAATGGTCCGTCGGAAGCACCTCGGAAGGACTCTACAAGCATAAGTCTTGCCCCCTGCCTATATAGACAGACCATACCCTCCTTAGCTACCGGTACCAGCGCAAGGTGGCCAACATTTTGGGGCAATTGCTCAAGCAAAGACGAGGCCAAAACAAAGTGGGAAACACACACGACGCACACGTTAACCCAATCCATCCGTAAACAGTGGAATTACATGCAAATCACGCGCTGGGCTCGCCACCTGCGCACCATGGCACGTGTACAGTAGGCGAAGGCTTGGCGAGGAGGCGCCCCCGCTGCAAGATGGGACGAACGCTCCCGCCCCTCGGGTCGGCAAGAAGCTTCAATCATACCCCAGATGAACTTGTATCAGGGAGGGGTGCTCGAGTATACATATGGACTTCCGCACCGATACACGAGGAATCAATGCTCGAAGTTCACGTCATGATTTTGGGAGATGAAAGGCCGACCAATGAGGTCAATCTTACAAAATGTATGGAAGGACAAATGTTCATTCGGAGTATGATGAAAATGACGACAAAAAACGAGTAAGTCGGTACCCATAAGTGGACCCACCCCTCGGCTCAGCTCATGGACACCCCAGATTCTCCGCGCCGGTCCCACCTCGCAGTCTACTTCTATTCTCGTAGCCCGATTTCGTTCTTCTTATTTTATAGCATTGTCCATATAATTCGTTAGCCTTCAGCTAGCAGTTGGAAAACCTTCAGTTGAGCGAGTCTGTGCATCTCTGCTGTCTTGTTCGAAATCCTATCCCACAATCAATTTCATCCCGATACTCCTTAGCAACACCTCGGCTGCGTACATGGCCGTCAGCCCGGCCAGCAGACAGAAGAAGAAAGTGCATGGGCTCAGACTGAGAACCGCGAGCATGCACCGCCCGAGCTTATCGGCCAGGGCGGATCCGGCCATGGTCACCACAAGCTGTCAGGAGCAGAGGATGACGTTCATCTGGAGATGTGTTGCGGAGGAGGTGATGCCGGCCCAGGAGAGCATGCTCCCGAAATAATAGGTGATGACATTGGAACTCTCAGCAGGATGAGAACCATCACAGACAAGGATAGCAAGACTTCTTGCGGCAGGGCTGGCATGGAGCATCTTTAAGGCCCCCTTGATGTCGCAGCCCGCGTCACTCTTCTTGAGCTCGAGGGCTTCAAAGTTCTCGAGGTCTTGTTCCTGCACTCCGCTGCCTTACGCAAACCAAGTAATCCTTGGACGAAGAGGCCTTTAAGTCGTAAGGGAGCAAAGGCTGGCAGGAGAAATGGGTCCCAAAACACCATCGTTGCTGAAACATGCTTTTAGTGCTGTCAGGAGATGATGTTGCGGTGATATTGAAGTTTGCATTGGAATATGTCTCGGCCATTCTCTGCGACTGCACCATCCAGTCTGACAGATCAACATGGATGATGCAAAGCGAGTCAATCCAGATGTAGCTGCAGTCCACCATTTTGCATGATGTGGGCATCCCACACGAGACGTTGCACACATGCGCGCCAAGATGGGCGAACTCTGAACTCCCTTCAAGTGAAGCCTTGAATCTTGCATCCGTGACATATGACTGGGTCGAGGAGTGGTGCCAGTACTACGTACAAGCTCTATTGTAGAACCCAGTCCTTCTCGCTTGCCATAGTTTGCTTCGCTAACACACGCGGCCCGTTCTCCCCTTCTTCGAGGCCGTTCCTCTTTCCTCCCTTCTGAGCTTCCCGCCATGCCCACATATCTGCATAAACGTTCCCCTCAGTCCTACTTTCCAGGATCTTGACCACTTGTTGACCCAGAATGGGCAGAAATTTGAAGCCATGGCCACTTCCACCTGAGCAAACCAGTATTTTACTCCTGCTATCATCGGGCTTGTCTGGGAGGTAGCTGATCAGAAATGAGTTGTCGATGCTGTCAGTGTACCAGCATAGTTTGGTGGACGATATCCCTAAAGGCGCTAGGGAGGGAAGGGCGTGGTTGATGTAATCTGTAATACTGGTCAGCGGCTGACACAAAAGAAGAAGAAGAGATTTTCACTGACCTTTGATGCCTTGTAGCGACTTCAGTGGCACGTTTGTCTCTTTGCATTCGGTAACGTGGGCTGTCTTCGGGACAGATATGCGCCGACCGTCCACTTCGTCGAAGTTGGTATACTTGGTTGCTCTGTACCCTATCTTGATTATCCCGTTCTCATCCCGCGGGAAGCTGTATATACCCATGCCCTCTTTCATGCCCCATGTCACAACGGGGAAGTTTTGCGGAGAAAAGCGGTCCCAAAGCTCCACGTTGCTTTTCGGAATTTTGATGGTCGCGACCGATCCAGCTGTTGTCTCGAGGAGGTGGGATAGCTCTGGGAGAAGGCTTGGTGTCCATCCACCGCAGGCCACAACGAGCACATCCGCCTCGTGTATCGTGCCATCGGCGGTCGTGACTCTCGGCTTGCCGCTTTGCTCGTCGATTTTGACAACTCTTCCCTTCTCGGCATCGAGGACGAATCGCACGCCCGCCTTCTCGGCAAGATGTCTCGCCCAAGCACAGCTCTTGTATGCGAGGACATATCCGGCTGTCGAGTCCAACACCGCCTTGTGGACACCAAATCGAACTTCTCGGTCACACGGGTCTAATTTATGGGCCCACCCTCTTTCCTTTGCCCTTTCAAGGTCTGCAGCGTCATCGCTTTTGAATTGCCGGTCCCTGAGACCCTCCTTCTCCATATTCTCCAGGGTCCGCATCTCGAAGTCGCCAAAATCGTCCGTCGCGCTCATCCTCAACATCCCAACGTTCCACCACAGCTTCCTCTCACCCGCCCAATCCCTAAGCCCCGGTGGGAGGTCCTCGTCCTTGGCACGGGCGAGCTGCTGGTTCCATTCCTCCCACATCACAGCCGCATCGGAGGCGAGTCGCTGGTACTCGATCTCGGTGCCGTAGCTGAAGCGGATGATCTTGTTGATGTCTGCCGAGGCGCTGTCTATCTCGTCTGGATCATAGCCTGCCCTGGCTGTGTCTTGCATGTCGAGGACGGTGACGTCCGTGTATCCTGAGCGGGCCAGCCATAGTGCCGTAGAGAGGCCGAAGACGCCTGAGCCGATGATGAAGATTTTTGAGGAGGGGTGAAGGTTTGGTGAAGCCGCCATTCTGTTATGAAATTTCAGACTCAATGCTGTGCATCCGCGTCATTGCTGAGTAGGTAGTTGTGTGGCCTCAAGGTTTGTTTGACGACCGAGATGGCGAGCTCGTCTTCGGCCCACCTGTCCCCGCAATGCCGTCCCGGTTCCGGCAGGCGTTCCGGCTTCATATCGGTCACTTGCGCCGATAACATCGCATTTCCTCAAGTTAGGCCAGTTGTTCACTTGATTAAAACACCGCACGAGAGACATGGCCAGAGCGAAGTTAGTGGCCGAGCACGAACTTTTGTGCACTCAAATAAGCTGCGGACCAATAAATGGCGTTCTCGCTGACTGTCTTAAAGCTCCTGAGTGTTCACTCACATCCATCTACAAGAGCCGTCTCTATGTCTCGTAGGGCTTCCAAAGCATTGAAGTGGCCCTCGAAAATTAGAGAAAAGACAGGATTCACTCAATATCCAATGACCGGCTCTGGCTCTGTTGCCCCACGACTATATAGCAAACAGTTGCGGGTTGCTCGGCAGAAGGTTGCTCTACTGGAAGATTGTACACACCATTCACCCGCATGCATCATTTTATGAAACAGAAAGGCTGTACGTGTGGTATGCCGCAGGCCCTCTGTTTAGTCCTTCCGACAACTGGAGTTCGAGATTACGATCAGCTGCAAGGAGAAGAGTCGTTCAGCTTCGTATTTCCAGTCCCAAACGACGGTGGTCAGTACAAGCAACTCAGTTATCCTCGGAGAATACAGGAAGTGAGGTAAGTAGAAAAGTGCACATGTGCTCCTACTTGTAACTTTGGCGAAGCTGCTGAAAATTTTAACCTGCTCACCTTTGCATGGAGGGCTATGTCAGTTTATCGGATATACCGAAACCACATTGCTAATGTCAATGTAATGCAATGTGTCTCTAGGCGGTGATGATGCATGTCAGTGAGCTGTTGAAAATCGCCTTTATCACGAATCATCCTTCCGAGCATAGCGTTCATCCGGAGGTTCTTGCATTGGATGGCTGTGTTGTTCGGTAATCGAGTTGGCGGCGGCGGCGGCGTTCTGCTGACACAATCCGGCACGATGTCCAAACTAATCATAGACTCGCTCTCTTCTTCCGCGATACGAATTCCTTCATGCAATGAAGGGCGGAGGAGTCTCGAGTAATGCCGAGTTTGTGTAATACGAACACAATTGTCTTTGTTCCTTTCCTTCACAATGCACTGTCGTGCGCGGCACAAGTACCGCGTATGGTGTGAGTCAGGGGTCTCACTATGTATGATACCTGGTTGGTGGATTTTCCCCGATGACCTCTCCAACCGGACCTGGATGTCCGCAAGCTCTATTGAGGTTAAGTTTTCATTTCTGCCAAGGATCACTACATGGCTATCCTGGATCCACGAGGACAATAGGGGCCGCGAACTAGTGTTTCTTGTCGACGCCATTTCTCCTCACAACTTTGGCCAATACGCACGTCCGAGTCGACACGGTCTGGCTCGTTTTCGGCTGTAACCGAACTGCTGTCGATCCACTCTTAAGCTTAACTTTTAGCGACAGCCTCGGCCGAACAAGCATTTTGGGAACAGCGGACTTGTGGAAATTGCCGTCGGATGACCACGCTCAGGCAAAGTGATCCACACCACGGAGATGTGGCCTGCTAATTCTGAGTTCATCAACGGTCTGCCATACTACACTAAGACGGAAGAGTATGTTCGTCCGGAGTAGCCCTGAGAAGCAATCTCGTAGGTGGAATCTCACCGTAGTCCTAAGATGGATAAATATTCATGTTCTTTCCTATTGAGTTGATCATTGCCTTTCTCGTCCATCAGAGATACTCTCAAGACCATATCTAGAGCTTACCTCTGTCCACTTCCGCTCTTGGGACTTCCCTTCTTTTCACTCCATCCCTTCTTGTTCGGTTTATCAACACTCACTATGAAGTTCAACGCTGCATTGTCCAACGTTCTGCTGGCGGCCTCGGCCGTCGTGGCAGCCCCCACGTCAACTCTTGAGGTCGGGCCCTCTCGTGTCGACTCGGCCATCGAGAAGCGTTCAACCACCTTCTGTGGCTCTTTCGGTTCCGAGACTGCTGGTCCATATATCTTCTACCACAACAACTGGGGAGCAAGTGCGGCCTCCTCAGGCTCGCAATGCACCACTTTCAATGACCTTCAGAGTAACACTGCCTCCTGGTCTACCTCATGGACCTGGGCTGGTGGCAGCAGCTCTGTGAAATCGTACTCCAACGTTGCTCTTCCGAACGTCAACAAACAGCTCAAGTCTGTGTCGACGATCAACTCAATTTGGAAGTGGAGGTACGTGGTTTTCCAACTCTTTCCTAGTCTTATAGCAACCATGGTCCATCCATGAATAAAACAGACCAATAACTAATTGTACATGTAGTTACACCGGCTCTTCCATCGTCGCAGACGTCGCTTACGACCTGTGGCTCGCCCCCACATCCGGCGGCACCAACAAGTACGAGATCATGGTCTGGCTGGCCGCCTACGGCGGCGCGGGCCCCATCTCGTCCACGGGCAGCACACCCATTGCCACCACCACCATTGCTGGCCACACTTGGAAGCTGTACTCCGGCCCCAACGGTGACACTACTGTGTACTCCTTCGTTGCCGACTCAACCATCACCAGCTTCTCAGGCGACCTGAACTTGTTCTTCAAGTACCTCACCAGCAGCCAGGGCGTTTCGACTTCGATGTACATCACCTCCCTGCAGGCCGGCACCGAGCCCTTCACCGGCTCCAACGCTGTCATGACCACTTCATCCTACACCATCAGCGTTCGATAGGTCACACACAGCCCGAGTCTTCTGACCTATGGCTAGTGTTCTCGTCAGGAGAAGGGTTGTGGTCGGGCCTCTCAACAGGTTGGAAAGTGCTGTGTCGCAATGAGAGATTGTCAGTTGTCGATTGTTCCATGTAAATACTTATCAGGCCCATGTAAACAAAATACACGCCTATTATCAAAAGCTGCGCGAAATTTGATGTGAAATGTTCATATTGTGTTGGGCAGTTGAATGACATAAGACCGGACTCTTAGACTCATATGTTGTGACCTAGAAAATGTAAGTCCAAACTCGTTGCTGTAATCCAGTGACCGTTCACCGCTGGAACCCTGCCGCTACTCTCCTCCATGGCTCTATCGAACATGCACAGCAGTCGCCCTCATGGATAGAAGTATATGGTACGGCCGTGAAAGAGTAACAAAGTCTATTCTTAGCCGCGCTTTCACCAAGAATTCGACGAGGCTGAGAACCAAAGCGGATATAAATCTTGGACTGATGTTTCGGCCCTCGCGTATTGGCCTCTTTCGAATTTGATTATTTGTATAGAAAATGGGAGCTACCCTTATGCCGAGCTGTCTGGCTGGCTCATATGATTTGCAATCTATTTGGGTTATGTATCGGCGGCAGTCAAGATGCCATTGGATCAGTAGCAGATTTAAGCCAAATTGTTTCGGTAATAAGTAGCTTCTAATATGGTCTGCTGCCGCTGTCAATTGCTCTCTGTTCGTAGAATTCGTCACTCCATCTTCTGTGCCTAATAAGTTCCCTCATGTACTTGATCTGGTACACACGTCAAGTAAATGGTCCTACTATCACTGCATTCAAACAGGTCAGCCCGCGAACGGATCATCATTAGGATCCGTCACACGAGTATACTCCATTCGATCAGCAATGTCCTTCGCCACATCAGCCCCATAGACATGTGCAATCCATGCAAAAGTCACATCGATCCCGGCGCTGATTCCCGACGACGTCCATATATTGCCATCGTTCACCCAACGTGCGCGATGGATCCAGTCCACCTGGGGACGCAACGCTGTCGTGGACTCCCACGCCAACTTGTTAGTCGTCGCACGCTTGCCGTCGAGGACGCCGGCCCGAGCAGCGAGTCCTGCCCCCGTGCACACGGTTATGAGATACTGCAGCGAGGGGAATCTCTGTCTGATGAACTCAATGGACCCGGATATGGCTGCAGACTGCGCTCGCGTGCCCTGGCCACCCGGAACCACCAGCACGTCCAGGGGTGGTGCCGTCTCGAAGGTGTGGGTTGGCAAGATGGAAGTTCCGAAATCGGGGGACTCTGTCAGTGGTCGTTGGTGGTTGCCATCGCCGATGGCTGCAAGTTGCTTTGTTGACACGGGATCCAGCGTTGCGGCGATGATGTGCAGGTTCATTTTGTGGGAGCGCGACAGGAGGCTGAGCGCGTCCAGCGGACCGAACAGGTCCAGCTGCTGGAACGCTGGAAAGACAATAACGCCAAAATTGACGGGCTTAGGCGTATCATCCTCTGCTGGATGAGAAGCTGTGAGAACATGGTAAGCTATTGCTCCTACTGTGCTCAACCCGAGGCTTGCCGGATGGAGGTGGCTGACCGGATTGACTCATGTTTGCCGTTAAGTGGTTTCCCAGACTTGCGACCACAGTATTGCTTAAGCGGCTACAAGCCTCAATATCTCGGTCAAGCAGATGCACGGAGTCGCTCTATTCATTGATTGTTCTTCCGGATCATCAGTGGCTCATTGGTGAGTCGACTGTCAGCTGTGCCACTGATTTCTACTTTCAGAGGAAGAATTGTGTTCGCTCTAGTTCCCGATGCTTGTGAGCCAAGCTGCATTGGCGGCTAGGACAGACGTGCTGACGATTGCGAGATCGGGCCAAGATATGAGTCCCTCGTCCATGACGGTTCGTCCCCACCTTATGGAAGAACAGGTGCTTATGATCAAAATTAGCCCCGTTATTAATACTTTACCCGTGCAAAGATATCAAAAATGATTCAATAGCTGAGCCTGCCCACCTAGATAGATAAATCGGAATACATTCTTCTGGGTGTCCAAAGTTCTGCACGCAAAACCTGATTCTCGAAGGGAGCCAGTTGGTTCAAATAATGTGACTCTTATACTTAACTGCAATTCATGCTATCCTCTATCAGAATTTTGTTGGCTTGGGCCAGTGTGAGGATTCGTGCTCTGCTGCGGCAGGACGCTTTCTTCTACAGTGAATTCTAGCTCCTGGCGGTGAGCATGGGTCTTCTCAGTAGGTTGTTCAGCGACATGCTGCCCAGTGACAGGTTGTACAGCAGCAGTTGCTTCCATCTCTTCATTTGGAACTGACGCCCCGGCCGCTTCAGGGTCTACCTCTGCAGCTCTGGTCCTGGTGGTCAATATGTTCGACTTCACACTGGACTTGATCGACAAAAAGGAGCTGGTCAACAAACTGCTTCCGAAGAACCAGCTATCCCTCAGTCTCCATCTTCGCCTCCTTTCCATTACTGCAATCTCCTGCTCTGCACCACGTTGTTGTTCATCCACCTCTCTAGGAACGTAAACACCTCGTTTCCAGAAGCCCGGCCGGAACAATGGGCTCAGCACTGGGGCAGTGACGGCGAGCAGCGCAATGACCGTCTCCCGATAGCCCCAGAGGTTGATGTTGAGGACACTTGGCGTGCCAGTAAGGGTCAAAGCAACGCGGATGATAGCGGCGGAGATGACGAACAACCCGCCGCACAACAGCAAGGTGACGCCAACACGCTTCCATAGCGGAACCCGTAGATGCCAAATCATGGGCGCAGGTATGGTCAGTATGGCCACGTCGGTGGCGATATTCAGAGCCGCCAGGGCCTTGAAGTTCTGAGCACGGAAGATGCACTCCTCCCCCGGCAGCGGACGGATGGTCCAGTTGTTGTGGAACGGCCTGCAGGTCGAGCTCACGGCTATGATGAGGGTGGCCCAGGTGACGCCGCAGAACACAAATAGTAAGTTAAGGGTTCGTTCTTTTGTCAGTCCCAGGGTAAGACGACGGTAGAAGAACAGGATGCAAAACTTTAGGACCCAGACAAAGCCTGGGTACGTGTACCACGTTACGAATTCCATCTTGCTGCCCCTTTCGAGGATGCGGATGTCTGCGTCGCTGAGTGAGTCGACCTGGTCGGGTGTCACGTCGATGTTCCCTCCGGCGTAGTAGGCGAAGTAGCCCATGGTGGTATCGACGGTGTACAGACAGAGGGACTATGTAGTTGTGGGAGAAAATGTCAATACAGTTGCGTATTCGAATTTTTTTCGAGGCAGGGTGAGATGACATACGACGATAGACAAGTAATCATCACCCTGATAACCTCGTAGGCCTACTGTGCGAAGCCTCACAGCGTGACGGAGAATGAGAATCAAGGTGCCGAGCACATACCAGGCCTGTCCGCGCGTCAGTTACCTTCGCCGACTGAAAGTTTGGCGTGCTCTAGTCTCCTCATGTCGCAAAGCTTACCCATATCTCCGGTACGTATGCCTCATTTGTCTCCAGCCTTACGGCCGAGCTCGGGTGTGGTGGCCCCATCGCCTCTTGAAAGACTCGGTCCGACGGGCAAAATGGGCCATGAAATAATACTCTAACTTCTCAAGGAATATCAGGAACAGAAAAGGGCCGTATTGGGGGCTGTTAAGGGCTAGCTGTGCTGATCTCTTAGGAATGAGCAAGAAGTCCTTCCCCTCAGGCCATCGATATTTTCATGCCCGACGACTGTGAACATGCAACAAGGATGGCTACAAGGCATCCCGAAAAGCTAATAGGCGTATCCACATGTCGTCCCGTAGATAGAGCTCCGATGCGTCGCTGTGAATGCACCAGGACACCGCCCTCGAGTGGCCTGGACCTCATCGTTGACTCGGTCACCCACACGGCAAGTTGGCAACCCCCTCAGCCAATGCGAGTTCGCAGGCCAGGCATACCCATGGACTGTGCAAAGCTTAAGTAACGGCTATGAGGCTCTGCTATTTCAGTGGTGGGTGATTATGCCCTCCAGAAACCTCTTTAGCTCGAAGAGATTTCTCCTCACAGGGTAGACCTCGAGATCTGGGACGGGAGCACACACGCGGAGCAGAAGCTCTCGGTACACGTGCAATTATGCACAACTGCAGCCGCCAATCCTTAGGGACTGCAGACCGCCTAGACATTTATGCGGAAGGATAGTTGTCTCCTTGCCTTGCGAAGCCGGCTTTGTACCTTGGCATATACGTACCTAGGTAGCCAGGCTGTGTGGCCGCGTTGCTCTCGACTGCATCACCTCAGAACGAATCGTACACAGCACCGTGTTGTGCAAGTGAGGCATGTCTGCAATTCGCGCTGTTCGAGTTGTCCATTCTTCTGCTTCTCCCAACATTCCTGGGCATTTTGTTTATCACTCGATGCGTCAAGTACAATATCATCAACGTGGAAAGATCGCACGCTACAAAGAGCAAAGTTCGCCATGGAGAGGTCATGTTCTCGATGGAGTACTGCTCTCCTCGGGATCTCGGGCTCTCCTTCAACCCCCCGCTTCCCGTCGATTGAGGTCAAGGTTTCCAGATCACGTTATACTGGACGCACGGCATTCTCGCCGGTGAGGGGTTGACTAATGACGGATACATAGTAGTGAGGCTGCAGTACTCATTTTGACAGAGACCACCGTCTCAGTGCACGTCTCGGGCAGGAAAATGACTATAGAAAGCCAGGTTGCAGAGTCGCTTTTTTTTTTTTCATTGCGCATTGAAAAGAAGATCATCGTACCGTCGGAGCTGGACTGATCCTCCATTAAATGCACAATTTTTGCAGACTCAGATACACTATGATGCACATCTGTAGGTAGGGAGAAAGTTGTCGGGAATTTACGCCCTGTTCGAGCATCAGCATGGTGGTTTGTTCGTTGGGCATCTTCCGGCGAGGACTCCGGTCCCGTGTCCGTTTCCATATCCGCAGCCGCCCCCAAACCCCCTCGGAGGCTTGAAGAGGCTGGCAAGGGGGCAGGGTCTGGGCAGAGAAGCCACAGCCCGAACCCTGATCGCACGGAGTCAAATATGCACGCCGTCTGACAGACAGCATGCGCGCGATTTAAGGTTGGGGGAACAAGATTGCAGTGGTTTTGTGGTTGGTGGGCCCCTGGAATTGGACCCTGGGACCCCTAGGCTCTGCAGGCATCGCCCCAGTAGGCGCCTGATTTACATGAGACCACCTCATTGTGTGCCTGGTGACTGCCAAGGTTGCCTCCAAAAAAAAAGTCAACCCCGATGTTGGTGCTGCTGTTGATATTATTGACGTGGTTGGTGTTGATGCCATCAGTACCGTTGTTGTCAGGTACAACGTGCTTGACTAGACCGCGGTCAAATCAGAGCGGGAGATGACAAGGGAAGACACAGAGAGAGTCATTGAGTGGCGAGTGCGATAGGACAAAGCCCCCAAGGTCAACCTCGGCTGCCTCCTGTAGATGGACTGGGATGGACTGGGAGAACGCAGCATTCGGAAGGGCAGTGGTAGACTCAGTGTCCAGCGAGATTAGACACAGTCGACTCGCCAGGAACAGCTCGCAGTGTTTTGTGTTTAACGAGCGCGTCACGCCGGCCAGCCACCAGGGCGCTTGGGCTTGGGCTTGGGCCTAAGCCTGGGAACCACGAGTCCCAAGTCCAAGGGACAGACGCGCCCTGGTTGTTGAGGTGTTTGTTTGCATGCGGCTGGGATGAACGCCACCCCACAGACCTGCGAACCCATCAATATGTATCGTATCACATTAACAACGACGCGTGTGGGACCCAGTTCCACGAACCAACTGCACTTTCTTCTCTGCTGGTGAAGACTGCGTGCGTCTCAGCCCTACAACGGGTGAGATGTGTGGGTGAGTGTGAGTGCCTGTCGCCTGTGTTTGGTGTGTCTGATGTAAATGGGGGAATTCAGTGTCTGGCAACGGGACATCGACAGCCAGTCATCACGCAGCATCAGTACATGGGCAAGACACAGCAGCAAGCATCCTCACCCTTGTAGAATGCCCGGATAGCCAGCCAGCCAGACGTCTGGACTGGCAGACGGTGATGTGACGGTGATGTGAGGCGATACTGGTATTGGGTTGTGTTATGTTCTGTGGTATTTTGTTATTCTTTGAGTGGCACTGTATTGAATGTCCAGACGAGTCCCTGACCAGCCAAGGTTGCATTCTGCCGTCTAGATCTGGACGGATTGCAGACGGATGACCATCCATCCATCCTGCAGCTGCACGCATCTGTGGCGGATTGGCTTTTTTTGCCCTTCTTCCTCCCTCTTCCAACTTCGGATGAACACTACCCACCGACTGACTGGCTGATGATTGTCCCTGTCCGAGGTTGAGGCTGTCGACAATACACACGATCGTTGCTTGCTTTGGGGTACTTCGTCTCGTATGCGTCGCCGAATCAAGCACATTAATCCCAGCAATCGATCGATCAATCAATCAATCAATCATTCAATCAATCTGTCAATCAATAATCACTTATTCATTCGTTCAATCTGCCACTTCTGTGCAGTCCACATTTTCAGCTGACCACAGACGTTCAGCCAGACAGTCAAATCACCGCTTGGCCCACCTCGTTCATTTCAGGCCAAATCAGGTCAATCTTGTTCCCGAGCATCTCTCAGACTTCGCGCTCCCAGACCAGCCAGAACCAGCCAAACCAGTCCACAACCGTCTGGACTCGACCTCGTCTTGGCCAGATTTCGTCTGATCTTTCTCACCACAACAGCAGTCTAGCAGTCCAGGCAGGCTAGCACGAGCCCCTCCGTCCCACTTTGCGCACCCGCCCCAAGGGCACCCACTCGGTCCACTCCCACCCCGCCCACATCCGATCTCCGGGTTTCATAGCTCGCCGAGGGTGAGATTACACAGGTGACAGGGCAAAGACGCGCAGAGAAAAACGAAAGAGGGGACGACAGAGGAGGGCAGAGCCTGTACATGATCCGAGCGACGATCAGACAGACAGCCGACAGTCTGGCAGGCAGCTGAAAACACCACAAGAGAACCGAAACGGCCGGGAGAGGCCCAAAGGGAAAGCCGCCGCCCTCTCGACTGTCAGTGTCAGTCCCTGGAGGATCGCCGCCTAGCTGCGTCAGAACAAAAAAAAAAGAGAGACAGACCACACACCACACACCACAAGTACATGCCTGCGTGCTAAGAAACCAGGGACAGTGCAGCAGCCACCGCAGCCTAACCACCTGGCGCATTAACTCGACTCACGGGCCAGAGGGGGGCTCCCTTCATTTCCATCACTGCGGTTGCGCCGGTCTGGGCGCAGCAGCAGCAGCGCAACAATGTGGGACCGCTTCAGGTCGGGAACGGGCACGGGAGGGGCGCCTGGTAATGCTCAAGGCCCTGGGTATGGTCATGGTCATGATCCCTCCTCAAGCTCGAGGAAACAACAGCAGCAGCAGCGATCGAACCTGTCCTCTAATAATAGTTACTACTCCAACGACACCAACTCCAACAGCTCCAACAGCTGGCAGCCACGTTCCTCAGTCATCGCCCAGCGTCAGCGTCAGCAGCAGCAACAGCAACAATCACAACCACAACACTACCCACACCAACACCAGAACCAACGATCAGCCTCGGTCGACAACTACCCCGGCGGCGGCAGTACTGGTGGCTACGGGGGCTATCAGTACAGCATCAAGGGCGGCCCTCCTCCTCCAAGGCCACTCAGGGACTTGTGGGTGCATCCTTTCCTCCTTGCTCCCGAGCATTAATTTGTGTACTGGCCTGCGCCTGGTCGCGCGTAGCATTCGACCTCCAAGTAGACACAAGCTGGCAGATGGCCGTTTATGCAATGTCTTAAACACAGACAGATACACCAAGCTAACACGCCACGTGCAATTCCAGCGAAGTTCCACCACCAGTCCAACCTCCTGCCCGCCAACAGACCTTCCCTCCACAACAGCTAAACCCGCGACAAGACCCTCGCGACTCCATCGCCGGCCGCCCAACCTCGTCGGTTTATTCCCAACCCTCGCCTCTGCATACAAGCTTTGCGCCTCAGCGCGACCGCGTCAACGTCTCGCGAAAGCAACCCGACGGGTTTGAGGACGTCTCTCCCCCGAGCTCGCCCGAATTGTTATCTCCCGGAAATGTGTACGTCCAATCCCTCGTCGCTGCACACAATACAACAGCCACAAGTGGTGGGGATGGCACGGCATTGAAAACCAAATACATGGGCTTGTCTACGCACTTCGAGTTCCCCTCTTGGTGCGACGGCAGGCGGCAGAATTGGTCACGGGCTGAGGACGGCTTGAGACTGGCCTTTCTGCATCACGGCCGGTCTCCGGGCCCTGCGACGCCACACCCTGCTATCTCCTGCCTGCCTCCTGCCCTGCTTCTTGCTTACAATTACCTGATTTCTGCCCTTGTGGAGTTGCTGACAAGTTTCGCATGCATATAGGCGCAACCTCGACATCTCCCCCATAGACGAAGAGGACGACCCCTCCTACCCCCAGCCTTTGCCCAAGATGTCTGCTGTCAGCGCCCTCCCCTCCCAGCAACGGGTCGCCAGCCGGCAAGGCGACACGCCCTCTCCAAATGCTAGATCCAACATCCCCATGATGCGTCGCGAGAAGAGGCAACAAAGAGACGCGGCTGCGGGTCGGCTGCGGGCATCCCCCAGCCAGGATGCGCTGCGGGACACACCACCACGAGAGCAAAGTTTACGACCCATGGACAGCAGAGAAAGGCTACGACAGCCATCGCCCGTGCCACAGTCCCTGAAGGCCATGGACAGCAAAGAGCGACTACGCCAACCCACCGTGGACTACAGCCAGAAGCCAGGGAGTAGCAACGGCAGGCCACGTGGCGAGAAGAATCCCCGTTGGGACCCGATGACGGGCGAGATCGCCATGAACAACGAGAAGTCCAAGCCATCACAAGTCAAGCCACTCGAGTTCGCACGAGGCTTTGGGCTCGGCATAACCTCTCCGACGGCAGCAGAACGGGGGACGGCCACCTCGCCCGTGCCCCCAAAGAGCGCTTCCGGTATGGGCGATCGCATGAGGCTGATGGGCTCGAGAATGGGAGTCGGTTCCGGGCCCAAGCAGCAGCAGCAGCAGCAGCAGCAGCCCGAAAGCAATACTGACCCCGCTGCGGCAGCATTTTCGTCCAACAGGCCGGGCTGGCGTGGCGCGTCCGGACGAACCGCCATCGTCGAACCGGTCAAGGACAACCCAGAAGTGGCACCCCTCAAGATCCCACCACGAAGCGACAAGCGAAGCTCGCCGCGACCGTACGGAGGCCCCAGTCCCAGCCCCAGCCCGAGTCCCGGGCCCGGCCTCAGCCCAGGCGGGGTCGGTAGCGGCGATGCTGCCATGTCCAGCCCACCTATAAGTCCTGAAACCCAAGTGAGGGAGCAGAGCCAGAAGCAGCAAATGGGAGGCGGCAGCGGTGCAGGGAAGGGCCCGCTGCTGAGCCCGAGCAGTCTAGGGGGCACCATGGCCAACACCATCCGAAGAATCATCCCGTCTTCGCAGCGTCTCCCTAGTGGAGCGGGAGCGGGAAGTGGAAATGCGACTGCAACTGGAACCAGTGCGAGTGTCAGCCTGCAGGGCTATCCCAGCCCACCGCTCTCTAGCAGCCCAACCCACCTGGCGGGGCTGGGCACGCTGGGCCAGCAATCTGCACCTGTCAATGCCAACGGCGGAGCTAATCATGCAGCCACTGTAAAGATAGACTCTGATGCGGCCGGGATCGACACGCAGCACCCTGCTGACACCTCCTATCACTCACCGACGGCCTCCGCGTCACCACCACCACCACCATCATCATCATCACCACCACCGCCGCCACACCATCAACAACAACCACGGCCGTCGTCGCCGTCATTTTCCTCCGCAGAGCCCTCCCCGACTGCATCCCAGGCACCGATCCGAAGGAAGCAGGTGGGCAGCGGTGGGCCTCCCTCTGCACACTTGCAACCAGGCCGCGGCGCACATCATCAGCCTAAGGAGTCGTTTGCGTCGTCCGTCTACTCGCAGCAGACCGAGGACGCCGCTCCGGCTCAGCAGTATCCAACCGACCAGGAAACACCTCCCAGGCCGGCGCCGATCATCGACACCAGAAACCTTCCTGGTGCAGGCAACGACGACTCGCCCTACGTGCAGCCGCCCTCGCGTTTCAGCGTCACCACTTACGCGACCTCGGCACACACCTCGACTCCTCGCGAATCCCTTGAGCAGTTCGACCGCAATTACTACAACGACGCCGATGCCCCCCCGCTGCCAACTCCTCCCAAGGACTACCCTATGACGTCCTACCTCGACAACGAGATCCCCAGAAGCAAACAACCAAAAGGCGCCAGCGTCATGGACCGCAGCCGGCCCAAAACCCGCAACGGCAACGGTGCTTGGGATGATGACCACGACGCCGCCCCTGTCAAGATCAGCCTCAGTCAACCTTGGATGTCAACGGCTGGTGCCAATAGTGCCGGCATCAACGCACAAAATTCGCCGCCGCGAGCCAGGAAGGAGGCGCCCAGAGGCCCACGCGAGCAGGCCGGAAAGGAGAACCGAGGACTTCTCGCCGTCGCCCTCAAGAACGACTCGACCAACACATCACGCCCCGCCTCCATCTTGTCCGTCGACAAAGCCCTGCCCGCCGCCCCTCCCGAGCTGTCGGCCGAATCGACCCAAGACCGCGTTGCGATCCTCAACGCGCAGCTTCAGAGCCTGGGGAACAGGCGCATAAATATCAACAAGAGCATCAAGCAGATGACGGAGCTTATGCCGCAGGATAACTTGATGGCCACCCCCGAGGTCATGCGCAAGCGCGAGATGGAGAAGCGCAAGGTAGAGGACTTGCAGCAAGAGTTGGCCGACGTGCAGCGGGAGGAGCACGAGCTGGGCATGAAGCTGCACCGGGCGTACAAGAGGCTGGATCGGCAGGCGGACTACGAGCCTACCACGCTCTGGGTCAGGCGCGCGACGGGGTGAGTGGAGGGTTTGCTTTTGAACCATACTCTTCTTTTGACTCTTGTTTGCTTTTCGTTTTGCTCATTCACCATTGCACTTCCCCTTTAATGTTGAGCGGCAGCGCCACGATACCTCATCTGCGGAAGAACGGCGGGAATACGGATATTATCACACTCGAAGAACCATAACTGTCCATATCATGTTTACGAGATACTGTACAATACCACCAACCGCACGGGCTCAGCAACCCGTAGTAGGCTTTACCACTTACCAGCCTACCTTTCCCTGCACACCATCCACCCATCCACACTTCCATCTGTCCCCTGTGATATGTGATCGGGATGGCCAAACCGTGATATCCATGCCGTGTCCAGACGCCCGCCACCTACTATCAGCGTATGCTCCTCCATACCAGGGTCAGCATATCGTAGAGTATACCGTCTCGCTCGGCCTTGCTCGCCGGCGCCCGCCGGAATACATGTCGTGCCCTGTCACTGGCCTGATCATACCAAACTTTATTACAAGCCCCTATCCCTACTTTCAATCCAAGCAGCACACGGACACCTTCAACCCCCTTTCTCACGGCATTGCACGACTCTCTCCTTATCTACGTACTCATTCCCCCTGTTATGCCAAGCCGGTTCCATTGGCTACTCCTGTCAACTGAGCCCCCGAGAATCTTAAACTCGGGGCAGCAAATGAAATCATACAAGCTGACCACCTCCCATTTAGTTCCCTATCTAGCGACCTCATCATTTCCGCCTTGACGGGCTTGGTTGTCTGCGTGCTCCTGGCGTTCTACTTCCGCCAGGCGTCTGCGCGGGATTCATGAGCCACAGAAACTCGATTCGTCAATGGTCGTGCGCGATGTCTGAGCGAATGAGCGATTGGGGGGGGGGGGGTCCCACCGACCCTAGGCGCCGTGGACGACGTTCTGTACTCCTGATGAGGTTTTGTTTTACAGTCTCGTCATGCATGCTTGTACGTCTTGCTTTCTATCTTTGCTTCTCTTTTTGTATTGTCTATTTATATTCGTTTTTGTCCTCTATATCAACGTTGTAATTTCATTTGCGCCTTTTCCTTTTTTTTTTCTTCTTGTATTAGTATTTACCCTTGGTCGCTTCGCATTGAACTTAGGACTATGTAATAAGTGGAAACGAGCACGGCAGGTTGCTCATGTGTATATATACCCTCACCCCTTACTCATCCCGATCATGTCTTTTGTTTCTATGTATTGATAAAACAATTTCTTGGTGGTATTATCGGCTTCGCAGATGTCTTATTGCAGTTCCCCGGAAGTCAGCATCTTGCTTTGGAAATGGGGTGGCTGCACCATGTGGGATCATAATTCTTGGACGGTATTTTGGGTGGCTCGCTCATAGACTCTCATGTAGCCTATTTGTATTGTGTAAGTGATGGCGATGGGAAGAATCTTAGGGGATAGGCATAGGAAAATAGTGGCATTGGCACAGCTTGTCAATCAATGAACATTTTGGGTCATGGCTGGATGCTGGCCCAGGACGCATGGTGGAAAGAACCGTGCCAGCTTCAAGCACCGCCATCAGGCTGCCTCACCAAATACGATTGTTTGTGAGATCCCACCCTACGTGGAGCCCACATGTGATCACCGCTGGCTGCTGTACCTGTGCCCTCCCGACAAGATGGCGATGCAACTAAGATCGGAAGCGGAGCCCACAAAGTGGGCACGATCGTGACATGTAACTTTGGGTCTTTGTTTTGACGTACATATCTCATTTTTGACCTCGTGATACATCAAAACATGCGGGAAATCGCGAAGCAGTAAGCGTCAGTTGCAATCTAGGACTTCAATATAAATACGTTGTAAAAACATAGGAAGACACAATGGAACACATATAGGTATACACCACTAGTGGCATAACGAAGAGAGACGTCTTCGTGATTAGAGGCCTCTCTACGCTGAGTTGAGTGGGACTGCATATCGCGGCTGCGAGCGAATAATGCAATACATCGTCCCCAGTTCCCCGCCAAGAGCAGCCCCTGTATCTCGACACGGTGAGGTCTTTTTCTCACGTATGGCTGCTGGTGGGCAGTGAAAAAGTGGGGTGGGAGGGTCTGAAAGCACGAGCCCAGCCAATATGCTGCGTCCACGAGCGTATTTGACTTTCTGTCCTTACGAGCTGTGACTGGCGAGGCCTCCCCATCCACCGTTGTCTTTGCCGTATTTATAGGCTGGCAAAAACACTCTCAGTGTCCTCGTATGTTTTGCAAGTTTTCTCCAATCACACATTTACCGCCATTTATCAAAAGCAACAGAAACCATGGATTTCATCAACAAGTTCAAGCATGGCGAGGAGCCGGAGCAGAAGCATGAATACACGGATAGTGCCGCCCAAACTGGGTCAACGCACGACCTTTCCAATACGGCTCCTCAGCACGACGCAGAAGAGCCCAAGAGGGACTTCATCGGCAAGCTTATCGGAGGCAGTGGACATCACGGCGGGAAGCACGAGTCGGGCGACAAGGACAAGGGCTTCTTTGACAAGCTCATCAGCAAAGAGGACCGGGAGAAAAAGAATCTTGAGCTCGAGAAGCGAGAACTGGAGCTGAATTATGAGCTCGAAAAGGTGCTAAAAGAGAAGAAGGATAACGAAACCTTCTTCGACAAGCTCAAGGACAAGTTTGACGGCGACATTGACAAGGAGAAGGTGGTGCAGCACGAGGCGAAGGAGGAGGATGACAAGCCCAGCTTCTTCGACAAGCTGACAGGGAAGGACGAGAGAGAGAAGAAGGCCGTCGAGCTCGACCGAAAGGAGGCTGAGATCAGAGCAGACCTGGAGAAGGTGAAGCATGACAAGAAGGAAAACCAGGACCTGCTGGAACGCATCAAAGACAAGCTGGACGGTGACGAGGACGAGGAGCAGGCGAAGCCGCACGAAAAGCCCAGCTTCCTCGACAAGATCACCGGCAAGGCCGAGGAGGAGGAGCGTCGACGCAAGGAAGAGGAGAACAAGAACGCATTCGAGAAGATGCACGACCGCATCAACGAGAACCTTGGTGGCGGGCGCAAGGCTGAAGAGAAGGAGGACTTCCTTGACAAGAGTAAGTGAAATTGTAGTCCTGTTTGCTTTGAATATCTACTCACCTGCAATGCAGCTATCGATGGGTTCCAAGAGCATGTCCTCCACAAGGGCGACCAAAGCCACGAGAGCGCTTTCGAGCAGGCCAAGGACGCGCAGATTGCACATGCCATTCGGAATCAATTGCACCTCAAGGACAAGGACAAGAAATAAGTCTAATGGCCGGTGTGCTTGACTTATGCGGATGGTCAGAGGACTCACTGCCGCTAACATACGCAAATGCATCAATGTCATTGCTACTGTGCTCAATGCTGTTCTAGAAAAGACCGAGATGTGACCAACTGAATATGATCATCCAAATTGCAACACCGAATCGACCTTGTAAGTATTCCCCACGTAGCAAATAGGGCAGAAATCTTTATGGATACTGCAGTGATGACCAAGTGTTCCCGAAAGTCACAAGAATCGGCTAAAACTTTGTGCATTTTGGAAGATACAGTCATTGCACACCTCTTCGTTATCCTAGTTACCCTCAGATTTATTAAATAGAAATCACAAAAAGACAGGTAAATCCACATTGGCGGCTCTTCTCTACCGAGACACGCCATTCATCAGACGCCAAACCACAGGTTCATAATCAAGATTTTCTGGGCCGGAATCTCAAAGCAAGTCCGAGGTGCTCGCACTCATCTCTGTTAAATGCGCAGTCTCCACCATCACGATCATGGTGTTGATATTATAGCACACATTGTCATGGCTCAACCTGCAGCACAGAGATTACTTATTGTCTCTTTATATGTAGCTAATGCACAGCAGCTGCCCCGCGATGAAACAGCATTGGCTCCGGCCCTATGCTTCCGGTTCCTGCAGATGCAGTCGGCAGCGGCAGACGCACGTTCCTGCATTGGTGGCATGGGAAGTCTGGATGCGAGGTTCGGTTCCCCGCGCCCCGGTCAGGCGTGCAGCCAGAGTTGTATTCCGGCACGCCAAGTCATTTCTGACATATTACTTATCCCCGGCTGCGTCGTACGGCACGGCACGGTGAAGAATCTCGTATCATGCTGATGCATGCCGGAAGACCTTGCTGACCATCTTAAAAAGGATGGCGGCCTTAGACGGGGCCGGAGAAAAAAATTGCTTGTTGCTTGTGTGCAATTAGGTAGAGGCGCAAACTGAATAAATGAATTTGGTTCTTCACAGTTGGTAGTGGTTCCTTGATACGAGCATCATAGTCACGAAAATGGAGAATAAAGGATGGCTTTCCAGCAATTTAGTGGGTAATTATGCTCGTATGATATTAGGTACGGTGAGGTGTAAACAAGCAAAGTCTAATGTGATGAGTGAACGCCCACTCTGAAAACCCAAAATGCCAACAATGCCCGCCGCTTTCCATCTCTAACAGTCTTATTAGTACATTAGCCGGCAGCCTTCTCGAGGCTTTCACAGGTTGCCCCGTGTTCTGTTATCTGCTTGGGTCGTCCTGGACCATCCGGTCCGTCTGGGGGGTATTGTGCCTTTTATCCGCAATGCGCCTTCTATCCCTGTTTATAACCTTTACTCTATTCCGAATCCTTGTCGCTGAAAACCTGAAACAAATGATAAAACCTCCGCAGAAATCAGCTTCCCCGTGAGAGGAAGAGCCATAGATGGTGAAAGCGCCGAGCGTGTTTGCGCATAGGCAAACATCGTAAATCAGCTGACCGTCATGTCGTGGTTGGGTTGGAGGCCCGAAAATGGAGCCCAGAAAAGGCAAGTTGCCTCCTTATTTGGGGTTGGGCTTGGGCCTGGGGTTGTTGGTGGCCGAGACGTCGTAAGCTCCTCGAGGCATTTTGGATGCAGAGCCAAGCGGGATAGCAAGGAAAGTAGGCACGACCTGAGCTGCGGCGGCGCGACGTGTGGAAGGTGTCTGAGTGTGAAGACACGTGGGTACAACGTGCCTTAAGAGACAGTTGTGGGTGGATCGATTCCCGGGTGTGGTGGGTGTGGGTGTGAGGGTGGATATTCGGGGCGGGCGGAAGATTTTTTTCCTGCCTGTTTGACTTCTTCTAGCGTCCTTCTGGAAGAGTGCGTGCGCAAGGATTGACCGGTGAAGGTTTAAAAATGCAGACAGAGACGGTGAGTGACAGACTTTGTCTCGAGAGGCTCGGCAAGGCAAAAAGAAACACTTGCGGACGAGGTGAAAGAGATAGAAGACACTGAAGCTGATGCTGAGCTGGGAATCTGGATCAACCGAGGAATCCGGACGGCCACGACCTTCATATACTTGTCGCAGACAAGTGGTGCAAAGAAGAAATTTTGAAGGGACAGGGCTTCCTTCACCGCGTCCCTATGGGCGGTGTATCGACTCGTGCGGTGTCGATGGCGTGGGAAGCGTTACAGGGGCCCAGTGCTCCACCTAGTCATGGAAGGTGAAATGGAAGGCATGCTCAGAGGTTCCAGCACACGAGGAAGCCATCCGATTCGGCGGCAGGGCTGAGAGACATGGGTACTCGCAGAACCTTGGGGCGTCAGAGACGGCTTGACGTGTGTCTACCGACAAGTGCGCACTTCCAGCAGACGGGAATCCGACCTGTTTCATGAACCGACAACTCGCGCGTTTGTTTCAACGCCGCGCACGTTCGTCTGGTCTGCATGAGCATGCCGGTGAGCCAGGTCCGTCAGCATCGCCAAAACTTGTCAATATCAAGACGAGGGCTTGAGGAAAATCGTCCGGGGCTGGGGCTGGAACACACACCGTAAAAGTTCGACCGGTGAGACAGGCAGACGGAGCATTCTCAACAGACAAAGGGCAGCATCAACATCCACAGAAGCTTTTTTTTTTTTCGGCGGCGAGGCCCTGGTTCGTCCGTTCCCGCCAGCTGGGTCCAAGGAAGCCACCCTGCCATGTGGCAAGTGGATCATGGCTTTCGTGCCGGGCGGGTCGGCGTGACGCATGGCTGGCATGGCAGCCATGGGCCATGGCTTGGGCGCCACCGATACTCTGACTCTTTGTGGGCAAATTTATGCATGGCCTGCCTATCTGGAACATGACATGATGAAAGTGCCCTGCGGGACACACATGGCGCATTATTGGCATGTATCAGCAGTTGCGGCTGCAGACTAGATATTCCAATGCAGATGCCCGCACTTCGTCAATGGGTCGGTGGTCCAATTAGCCGACCACACCCCTGAATCGATCACCGTTCATTTAGTCTTTGAGACATATGTCTATGCTCTAGACCTAATAGTCTTCGTCTGTGGAGGCGGTCTATTTGCACTCAGGTGTACGGGCCTATGTGGGCTCTTATTCAGCTCATTTCTTGATTGATGTCTGATTTCATCATCTCACCAAGAAGAAAGTTCACAGGAGGGGTAAGCAAAACCCAAAAATTAAAGAGAGAAAAAAAAAGACTATCAGTGCCAACAGGTCCCTTCGCCCAGGTGTCTCTCACACTCTGCAGCCAGTCAGACGTGCAGCAACAGGGATAAATTCTAGGGGCGGTCACCGCGCTGGGCTGAATGCTGCGTCTGACAGCCAACCAACACTCTGTGGCGGCGGCTTTTCACGCTGCACAGGCCACGGGTTCTTCTCACCGACAGATGACAAGATATTGGTGATACCCCGATGTCGCTCGCCGTCATTTGTCTCGGCCTTGGCTGAATCCGGTGGTTGTTCACGTGGCGACCGGTTCCAACTTCCTTCTTTCTACGGGGACACGGGGTCGCGAGGGCTCCAGTTGTTCGAGAAGCCTTCCCAGACCGATCAAAAGTACCCATCTTTTTCTGGAGCCCTCACCGAGTATGACGACCCCGGCTTGGCAGGGGTGCTCGTAACGGAAGTAAAGCTGTCCTCTTTGACAATCGTCACCACCCTATCCATCTGGATATTCATGCCCATGTCTGGTCGTCCGTTCCAGGGCTTGGTCCAGACTGACGACTGATCGTTGCTCGACTTGAGGTTGTCAGTCTCGTTCGTTCGATACAGGCGGTAAGTCTTCTCGTCATCTGGCCGAGCAAGGGTCTCCGAGTCTCGATCTTCCCAAACTCCACGAGGATCGCTCCGTGATCCGTTCCCAACCCCGGATCCACCCATCCCGAGAGGTTTACCAACTCGTGTCCACCATGGACGGCTTCTCCGTGCGGAGCCGTCGGGGCGACCGGTCTGCATATCGCTGGCGCCTTGGACCCACACGAAGTTTCCAAATCTGCGGTCTGAGGGTGTCCGCATGAAGTCGAACGTGTCTAGACCCAGCGCGTCTGCGTCCTCGAGGCGGCCGAAGACAATCGTGTGCCGCGTTGTCCCCCATAGAAGAACATCCAACCAGCCGTTGCTCACAATGAGTGCGCCGGCGACGCAAAAGAACGCAAGGGGCACGTCGATCCCTGTCATGGCTGCAATGCGGCCGATGGCCAACGGCATCGTGCACAGCACATAGATGAGAGGGTATATGAGAAAAGCCGGGTGGTGATCAGCGTTGATACGCGGGGGCGAGTCCGCGGATGATGTTTGGGAGGAAGAGAAGGACGACGACGACGACATTACGCTGAGCATCGATGTTTTATGCCTCAGTGGTGGCCTCGAATCCTGTCCTCTGTCCGGCGTTGCACCATCTCGCTTGTGGGCAAGCCGAGCTCGAAGCTTGAAGAAAATCAAGACGTAGAGCAACGATGTAAATACGATGGAGAGGAATATGTAGAGATAATGGGTGACAAGGCGGAGCCTCTCATATTCTTCATTGATCCAGCACTGTTGATTGCCTGTCAGCCTGTCACACGACCAGAGAATTGGTAGATGAGGCGAACTAACCCAGGCTGAAGCGCGCACGAAATAACCTCCAACCTCTTTCCCATTATTAGTAAAGACGATACCTGCAAACCCTATGCAGTAGACGAAAACCCAGGTCCCCACGATCCAGGCGTATAAAGCCCACTGGGGGGGCTTGTATTCTCGAACAACCGACATGTACGTGTGCAAGGCGATTGTGAAAATGAAGCAGCTGGATGCGAGGTCCCCATTGGAAATAAACAGTCCCTGAGTCCAGCAGGTTGGCGACCCCACCACGATCTCATCTCGTGCTACCCATACTGCATTCAGGAAGAAGGCGATAGCCTGGTGTAGGTCTGCCAAGAGAAGACTGTGGAAGAGGACCACAAATTGATTTGGCGGGGGATACTGCTGCGTCTCGCTAGCTGCAGTGGGTGAACGCACGTTCCGGCGTTTAGAGGCTGATGCCAAGGTTCCTTGCTCCAATACCAACTCCAGGTCCATCGAGATAGGTCGAGCATTGCTGGTCTGGTTTTCTTTGAGCGCCCTAGCCCTAGCCCTCCTTTTCTTCGTGCAGTACTGAAGTAATTTGAAAGAAAGATGCGAAAACAACCAAGACGAGGAAATCAAAGAGAGCGAGGCAAGCACAACCACCGCCCTGAGCCCGTGACGTAAGACCGGGGGTAGGACATCGAGACTGTTGCTCTCTGCCGGCAGACTCATAGTGACGATGAAGGGATCAATACGAGGCTACTTCGAGCCCCGTTGAGGTCCGGCTTGGGAAATCCTCGACCCAGAACTAGAGAAGTAGCAAAGAAAGAAAATGTCCATAACAAGAGGAATGATGCATCTTGCACATGGGTGTAATAGCCTTTTAGACTTGAACCTGCCGGCGTGACAGCGAGAAGCTTGTGCAGATTGGCGGCATGCACTGCGTCTCATAGGCTATTATTGCCCGTGTGAATTAAGCTATGTGGCGTCAGACGGCATGATCATGATAGCCTTACCTGGGCTTAATATGAATCCGACCTATGTAGACGGTCTATATCAGTTCTTGGCAAACAGCATGGGTCCAAAATGAGGCGCGCTCGCAGAACGAACACAACGGCTGCGTGACCCCGGCCAGCCCAATGCGCGAGTGTTTCTCCATAAATGCCTGAGTGTCCGAGCGGCCAAACGAAGGGCCTGCTGCCATTTCTGCCCTTCATGTATGTCGGTATTGCTCGTTTCACACTCGACTGCGCCCGTGAGGACTCGCTGTTAGTTTGTCGTAAAATGGCATCGGCGGCTCAGGGTATGACCGATGCTTTAACACACAAACTCGCCGTCCCTTCGCCCGCTCGGGACAATTTCAACTGGAAAAAACCAGACGAGGGCGACAATGACCGGTCTGTCCAGCTTTAGATGAACCTTCTTAGCCTCAAACACCGCCCCCAAAGGCCTGCAGACGCATGTAATGATCCTACATTGTTGCAGAAATCGGATGTATGGATGTATCGGAAGCAACCAGGGTTCGAGCTAGGTGTGGGCTGACCACAGACGCGTTGCTACGGTACTTAACCAGGTATGTATAAGAGACGACTCAGCGTCGGGCGCCGTGCCGAGCAGAATGGTGCATGTCTTCCAGCATCGCGGTGTCAGACGGTTACATCGGGTATGCAGGGATCCATCGGGCACTGACGTTTAAGATTTCCTTTCTGCCTCATCTATCTTCTGGTGTGCATGACAGTGTCTCGACTTTTGATGCGTTTTTGACCTTGAACCCGACATTGCTTGCAGTGGAGGTCCTCATGGAGGAAATTATGCTTTGTTCAAGGCTCCGCTAAATGTTGTTGAAGCTCAAGCATTCGGGCATCCGCCCCTTTATTCTGCCGAACGCCCTTCATTCCAAATATAGATGCACGGTGATATTGGTGTGAATCTTAAACCCGCCCTGCTAGGCCCCTAAGAGCCACGCCGCTAAAGCTTCGTTGTGGTCCTCAGCACAGACACAAGCAATCTGTCAGGACCGGAAAGTGTGCTGACGGAAAATAAAGCAACATGCATGATCTGGATAGTCATGGGTTTCGGGCGAGAAACAAGCTTTGCCACATGATACGCCAGGACTGCATATCGCCCGCCTAGGTATAATACAGGCTGTTAGGGCTGTGTCTGTGCCTATGTTGTCGTAGGGCCGATATCATTAGAATCTCTGTAATATATGTACGGGAGCACTTCTGAGGCTGTGTCTGACGTTGAGTCCATCTGACTATTCCAATCTAGGATACGCATATTCGGTGCCAGTATGTACTAGCACCTCCAAAGCTGCGTCAGACACAATCCAATCTGATCTGCACGTGCCTTCAGGCTGAGGAGTCTTCCCTGATTCTGTCAGGGAACCTTGGCGTTCATATTCGTGGGCGAGGGTGAATGACGACGTGAAGTTTCTATGAAACAGTCGTTGGAGTCTATTGAGCCAAGACACAAAAAAGCGACTGTCTGTCTTTTGAGCTAAGAAGAGATCGCTGAGCCAGAAAGTGGCCGATGCTGAAATCCCAAACAGATCATTCTTGGCGCGAGGTGGCCTTGAGACGGTGAAGAACATGTGAGGTTGAGTACTTGCGGTAATGGGCTGCGGCTAATTACGGACGCCGAATGCTGAAAATACAATCTACGCTAGGTCTATGGCCTCCGGCATGCTGAGTGAAATTGGCTGAGAATTTATTACGAGAAAATCACGATGAGACCTGCCACAAGACAGGACTCTTAAGACAGCCCTCGAACCGCGAATCAAATCGTACATCACCCTCACAGCCCGATATATGAGGTAAAAAATACTGTTCGAAGACACATCACGGCTTCCGTGGCAGTGATGCTAATTAAGCGAGATAATGTCACACAAGTGTACAAGGAGGACTGTCCTTTCGTGACAGAATATGATTCGGGGGGACTGGATTGACTTCAGAGACCATCACCGACATCCACTATCCCGGCACAGATACACTTTAACAGACAATTTCGTTCCCCTCCTTCTAATTGCGCCAAAAACTCTTCAATCTACACCTTCGACATTTCCCATGCTAGTCTTGAGATACAGTCACTCGATCCCTCGCAAAGGTAACATCTACTCCGACAGTATCTAAGACTCTTCTCAATTCTATACTGCTTTTAGCCCACGATCTGGATTTAATCATGGCGTTGAAGTTGCTCAGGCCGTGCTCCAGCTCAAGTAGCCGCAAATTCGGGAACCTCCCTCTGGCGACGGCGTCCGCTAAGCCAAGCAGCGCCTCGGGCCAACAAGGCGGACAGAATACTTCGATCGAGTCTGGAAGGATGTCGACGAAGCTCTCGCTTCGAGCTGGGAGAACGTATAAACTCCTCTGTTCGAACATGCCAAGACCTTTGCTAAGATCAACATGTTGGAGACTGCGGAATTGCCTCAAGCTGGCGATGCTAGAATACACGCTCTTGATGCATGGCGTTTGATTCATGTAACCAATCTTTAAGCATCGTAAGGTGTCCTGGGCCGGTTCCAAAGCTTGGATGATCTCGGAGCCGACGGCAGATTCGTGAGCACTGTAGGTGTTCCCTGAGAAGTAGAACTCCTGAAGACGTAGGCACTGACGCAAGGCTTCTTTCAACTCAGAGCGGCCAACGTCCACGGTGAGCTCCAGCTTTTGTAGGTTCTGAATGAACATACTGGGCGGTAAGTAGTCCAAATCCAACCGGAGAGTTTGGAGGTTCGGCGCATTCGCGAGAATCTGTCCAACTCCGCGGAACGAACCACTTGTCTCGGGGGTCTTAGGACCAGTGAGGCTCAGCGTCCTCAGTGAATGCAAGCCTGAGGTATGCCCGTCTCGAACAGCACCGGAAAAAGTCGAGAAGCTCCACAACGGTATTATACCAAGACATAAAATCTCGAGGTTTGGTGCAAGACACAGGAGGTAGTTCATGAGAAGATTTTCAATGTCAATCTCGAAATCATTATCTCCAGGAAGTCCGTCCCCGACCGGGAATCGTTGCGCCAAAGCATGGATCAGGCGTCTTGCGTTGTAAGTCTCTATTTCTGAGGATACAATGTATCGGATGTCGACGTCCATAAGACGGTCGGCCAGACTCGGGATTTCGAGCAGAGTCTGCATTACCGGCACTAACATAGGCTTGGTTCGTACGCGCCAGTTCCAATAGAAGGGTGACAAATGATGGTAGAGTATGGGCTGAGCAACACTGCACAAAAGCTTGTTGGTAAGACAAAGGCTCCTTAGACTGCGAAGCCCGTCATTATCTTTTTGTAGCAACTCGCGCTGGTCCCATATATTCAACGGCCTCGAAGGGTCATGTCTCCTTTCGCAGTGGTAGCAGAGGGCTGATGCAATTGTGATTAGCACCTCAGCAGGTACTTCAGTTATGCCAGTTGGCATCGTTCATCAACAAGCTGGCTTGGACTTTGGCGAACACTACAGGGGACTCGAAAAAGACTGACGTGTCAAATATGTGTAACAAAGAATGCCGACAAAGTTCACGCATTCGATCGCAGTGTGAAAGCTTGTTGTGATTGTCTATCACAAAATCAAAGAACAATAGGCATACTTTTGCTGCCAACTGTAGCGACTTGGAACTTGAGAGAGAGAAGAGCGAGTCAGAATAGCGTGAGAAGACCGCAGACATTCACTGCACTTCATCTGAGAACGTTGTCCCTTTTGTTGACCCGTGGCTAGTATAAGCAGCCACTATCCGTTTCTGCCATAAGCTGCGAGCAGCCTTCCCAATCGGGTCCCATGAGTATATCCGTTGGTTCCAATTCACGTGGCGCAGCATCGTGAATGGACGGCTTGGATGCTCTGGCAACTGATTGGTTACCGAATCTGTGTTAGCCTTGTGCAAGGTCTCATTGTGCTTAGGGCCTGACCCGTTGGAATGTCGACGTTGCAGATGACCGCGGGATCGAGTGACCACTTGATCCAATCACGAGTGACGCAGTCTCCACAGATGACCTTAACGCCTCTTTGCTGCATCCTTCTTTTCTCATGTGGTGCCATACCGAATCGAAAATGTCTTTTTTGTGTAACGCTCCCGTTGGGTTTGCTGTAAGCACTGAACTTCCGGTCATTGTTTCCGGATGCTGCATTGCCAAGAACCGGCTTTCTTCCGGAATGGAATCCTGGGAGCGAAAACTTCCGTTGCGTTCCTGTCTCGTCCGACTCATCCGACTCGGGGCTTGCCTCGGAGGAGGCTATAGTATAATAAGGAGGAACCAATATTTTATGATGAGTTGTATCTTGATTGTCGGACCCGCCTTGTCTCCATACTGTAGACCACATGCAGTCCCTCCAATCACCGTCTCATTTGGCCTTCTGTCGTGATTGTTGTCGGGACCTGACCACGTAAATCTTTCCGTGCGGCGTGGCCGGCGGTCTTGTCTCCACGCTGTGTAACGAGACGGCTGTCCTGACCCCCTTGTGTACATTTGCTGCATCTCAGACCTTATCTTTCAGCCGCATATTCTGCTTCAATCCTGATCCACCGAATCCGCTAGAGCATGGTGACTCCGCATCTGACAATCGTAGTGTCCGTCATCATCACAAAGTACAGAATATTGCCGCATGCTCCCATACAAGTCGTGACAGAACCGCCTCTAGCTCTGGATCTGAGAGGGTGACATTTCTTTTGTGGTATTAACGCTCAATTCTAAGGTCAGTCAATGAGATTCGATTATAGAATATAAATACCATTCACTCAACTCTTCAAGAGGAGAGGTGAAGACCAGCTATAAGTTATCAGTGACTCGACTACATCGCGTTCCGAAACTCCTGCTTTGAAGTGTCGGGTATCCCGTACCCTTCTTCTTCGTCCTTTCCAATAGTTGGCATCCCACAAGCATTCTCTGACAGTGCGACTGCACTGTCCTCGGCAAAGCCGCCGGACGCCGACCTGGACGAGCCTCTACTGCGCAGAGGCGTCTTTCGGCTCAAGAAATCTCTCGTTGACGACAGCTTCGGAATGAGGACGCGGAACAAAAGAGGCCGCAGAGTGGGCAGACAAGCCGTTACTAGGCCGGCGCAAAGTTCACCGAATGACCACCCCGCCGGAGCTATGTTGTTGTACGTCGGGTCGTCACCCAAGTTCAGAAATTCAATGCGAACAACTGAAATGACGCAAGTACTGTCATATATGCGTTAAGACTTGGTATGCAGCATAGGAGGGGAGGGGGGCAGCGAAGACCATGTGGCGGCGTGAACCTACAAGAAACCGAGGCAAAACACAGCCAGTAGCGATAGGCGCTGTGAACAAGGCATGTTGAGTTTCCATACGAATGGAATGGGTAAAGAGAAGATGATTAGATCCGTGAGAATGTTTCCTGCCGCATTTAGGTACCACCTTTTTTTTTGTCGTCAGCATGCTATGCAAACCAGGTGACTCTCGTCGCAATCAGGTGAGGGATGGGCATTGGTAACAGAGGCTGGCGGCTGACGAGATCCTTTTCTCCGGTATGTCGGGGATGCTAGGATCGAAAACCTACAGTGGCAAGGTGGGGATGCAAGTGGATCGAATGTCCTTCCTCCAAAAGCCAGAAACCGGAGAGCAATCGAATATAGAGACTATAATGAGCGACAGGCTCCAGGCTGAGATCAATGCTGTGACAGTCACAATAAGGGTCTTGGATTTGACGGAGACCAGTGATTTATACTGCAAAAGTAACCCAAGCTTAATCAAGCCCAGACTACAGTAATAAAACACAATGGAGAGGTAGAAGATCTGAAGCCTCGTTAGCTATACACTCTGTCATGTCCGTGGAATGAGCGAAGGCCATCATACAAAGGTATATCTTTCCAGGGCGGCTGGCGAGATGGTTGAAACATGCTGTCCCAATCCGAATCTTGTCATAACAGCCTGATCTATGCCCGTTGCCACGGTAAAAAGCTGTTGTGCGAGTGGATGTTAGTCCTGAATAGTAACGTGAAAGACTCTAGCTGGGTGTTCGCACCAGAGCGAGCAGAATGCTCCAATCATCGGGCCCAAGCGATTTGACAAGGGATGATCTTGTGTAGAGCCTCAAAAGCACCAGCCCGGTGGTCAAGGGCAGTAAGATAGCGACCAAAATAATGATCACATAGCCCCTATCGTCAGCCATTCAGAGAGACTGATGATGCGGATGACTTTTCACTTGTGAATGTGGAAGTGCCCGACAGAGTCGCGCTGCATTAGATCGTCAACGTTCATACATGAGGAGGAGAAAGCTGGATGGCTTCCCATTTAAACCACCGCCGGATGAGCCAGCAGTTGAAACTCTTGCCAGTGGTTCCTTCAAGAGTCGAGTAAGGTTTTCCGTCCCGTACCTGCATTAAACTACTTATCGGAGTGTAACGTGAATAATCCTGTTCAGCCCAACAGAAAGGGACAATGGTAGTAGCGATCACTGAACAAAACTCCTTAGGCTTTCAGGCTGCATGTTACTGCCCTGCCGCACAGATGAAATGGTTCCTGAAGTTTGGGGGCCATAATGCTCGTTGCTCAACAAGCTCGGAAACCTGAACCATGCATGCGGCGTCGTCTGAATATTGTGCTACGGAGGAGAAAAGTCTAGCATGAACCAACGAATGAGGGGATTGCCGAGCTGCAGGTCTCGAGGGAACTGCCTGATCACGATAGGATTTGGAGAAATAAGGACCCGAGATGCCGATGTAACTGTAATCAACTTGAGGCAGTTCGAAGCCGACTTCGACTCGGGTGGCATCCGAATAAAGTTCCGACCTTACCTTGTTCTGGGATCTCAGCCGCAGCTCCGAGGTTATCGAAAACGTACTTCATCTGACATTTCGCATCCTTTCAGTTGCGCACATACATTTGTACCCGAGATGACGCTTCATATGATCCCACCAAAGGGGCCACAAAAGCCAAATGGCGTATGGTGCGACACCGTGGAAGTCAAAAGCTCGATGGGTCCCATTTAGACTTCATGCAGCAGTATGGGATGAACTTTCGGAGGCCATGAAGCTCTGAAACCCTGTGTTTCGAGACTTATCACTCTGTGAGATCGTTGGGGACAACTACCTACTTATCACTTCTCTCGACGCGATGAACAGCTATGGGATCAAACATACTATAGTCCGAGCTGTAGATTCGAAGAGCAGATAGGCGAACCCTTTAACTAGATTGAAAGCCCTCGACAGGCAACGCAAGGGAAATCTTCGCACAGATAGCCTCCTTCTAGTAATTGAGAGGTCCTGGAATGTAGTGATGGTGCTGGGATACCGATGGTCAATAGACTCTTTCGCACAGACAGAAGAAGATGCAACTGATGAGAAGTGAAACTTTGTAGTGCCCGGATGCGCCCGGAAAGTCCCCTGGAAAGACCTCTTGATTTGTTCCAGCATCGCCGGCTTCCACCATGCCCTCCTTTAGCACCAATGAGTACAATAAAGGCGTGATTTATTCAAAGTTGAGCACCACTGCCTAACTATGCTTTCAATAACCCGCCTCAGCTAATTCTGAGATATTATACAATGATAATTCATTTCCAGTCAAAATAATTCAATTCGCCCT
Organism: Diaporthe amygdali; assembly: GCF_026229845.1. NCBI lineage: Eukaryota > Fungi > Ascomycota > Sordariomycetes > Diaporthales > Diaporthaceae > Diaporthe > Diaporthe amygdali. The sequence goes on from NW_026517072.1 coordinate 195,942, forward strand.
AACGCTGCGTGGAAGACTGGTACACTTACAGACACCAAAAAATGATGCTTGTGCAAGTACAAACAAAACCGTTGATAGCCGATAGTCGAGTATCACCGGTTGACTGCCATAGCCATAAATAGGGCGCTAATGTCATCCAGATAAAGTTGACGAAGTGATCGTGCGAGACATTGGACTCCTGGAATACGTTCAGATACGGTCACTCGTCTAGTTTCCAGTGGAAACAACAGTGCTGTAGGAACAAACACCCGACAACTCTCCGAGTGCGCATGAAATCACCGTCTCGCGCTTTTATGAATTTGTAGAGTACCTATGTCAGCCGTTGCTGGGCGAGATTTAAGTTTATCCTCTATCACAAGTGATTCGGTCTGGCCAAGTTGCTCTTGAGAGTGGCTCTAAGAGCCGCTACTCTGATAATACAAGTAGATTGAAGGCAGTCAAGATTACTTCTCAACTAATTATTGACAGCATATAATTAAATTTCAATGTAAAAAATATGTCATTAACACCAGTGCCTTATATTCGAGATCAGCCACTACTGCTTGATATCAACAGCTTGCACTTGCACGCCAAATCCCCAGCCAAAGCTCTCATGGCCACGTTGGCCATTATATCAAAGACACTGATATCAACGCCTGTCTCCTTTGCAATCCAATTTCTAATTTCCACGGCGACCAGACTGTCCACCCCATAAGCACTGAGCGGCTTACCAGCATCAATGTCGCTCTCAGGCATCATCATCAGCCTCGAAAGTCTCTCCACCATTGACTTCATAATCAAGTCGGTGGCAGTGGCGAGATCTTTTCTGGAGCAGAGACTTAGCTCGTCACGAAGGGAGACACTGCTACCAGAGCCCGAATTCGAAATCGAGCTGTGCTGATTACGAAGACCTGCAAAACGGTCATCTGTAATCCAATACCACCCCTCAGAGTACGAATTGTGAGGTAAACCACACATGATCTGTGCCGGGTGATGTAATGGCGTATTGGAATGCTCCATGGCTATGGAGAGGAGGCCATGGAGGTCGCTGTTATGCATCACCTTGAGCCCCATTGCCTTGACATGGTCCACGTACTCATCGTGTTCGGCCACGAACCCGACCGATAGCAGGTAGCCAATGTCAATGGTCATGGCGCGAAGACCCTGGCTCCTTCTGTAACTTGCGAAGTAATCTTGGAAAATATTTCCACAGCCGTAGTTTCCCTGACCGCGGTGACCCATCACACCAGCGAGGGAGCTCAGCATTACAAAGAAATCCAGATCGCGGGGAAGGAGGTCGTGTAGGTTGCACGTCCCATGAACCTTGGGACCAACAGTCTTGCGGACGTGGTTCGCCGTCATCTTGTCGAAGAGAGTGTCGTGTAAAACCATGGCTCCCGTGACGCAGCCTTTGATCGGAGGAAGATCGCGGCAATTGTCCAGAACGATAGCTAACTCGCCGCGATTTCCTACATCACAGTCGAAGGCTCGGACTTCCACGCCATACTGCCTCCTCAAATCCTCAGCGAAAGCTTTGTTGCCTTCGCCGCTCGCTGCAGTTCGAGACAGAAAGACCAACGATTTCGCTCCCTTATCCGCCAGCCATCTTGCAATCTCCCTGCAGATACCGCCGAGGCCTGCCACAACATACGTAGAGTCAGACTGAACATTGACCTTTGGCGTAAGAGGCACAGCTGGCACCAGGTCCCTATCATCAACCCGCACGACGACCTTGCCCATGTGCTTGCCTGCTTGCATGAAGCGGAAGGCTTTTTCGACCTCAGATGTAGTGAAATGCATGATTGGCGTCACAGGCCTTAGTGTGCCGTCCTGAATGAGATTTGAAACATCCTCCCACAGCCTGACAGCACGTGGTGTAGGGTTGTTCTCGAAGTCGAGGAGGTTAACACCGATATAGCTCTTGTTATCGAGGAAAGGTTTCATGTCCAGACCGGTGTTGGCAAATAGATCTGCTTTTCCGATCTCTAGGAAGCGACCGAACTTGGCTAGACAATGCCAGCTGAGTCGAAGAGCCTCGCCGGCCAGCGAGTTCAGGACAACATCGACCCCCTTACCGCCTGTCGCTCGCATGATCGCCTTCGAAAAAGAGGTATCACGGCTACTGAAGATGTGGTCTTCCCCAATCCCATACTGCTCCATAATGAGCGTCTTCTTCTCGGCTGATCCAACTGTGGCGAAGACTTCGGCACCGATGTGCTTAGCAAGGATGACGGCTGCTTGGCCGACACCACCCGCCGCAGCGTGGATCAGGATAGTTTCCCCCTTGACAAGGCCGCCCGCTGTCACAAGTGCGTAGTAGGCAGTGAGAAAGATCAGGGGCATTGAAGCTGCTTCCTCAAAGGACATGATGTCAGGCATACGAATAGCACCCGCGGCTGGGAAGCGAACATATGTCGCGAACGCGTCACACGTCGCAGTCATCACTCGGTCGCCAGGCTTCAGGCCACTCACGGCTTTCCCAACCCGACTGACCACTCCGGAGACATCAACTCCGAGTTTGTTCTCTGGAAGACTGCCCAGCGCAACTAAGACGTCTTTGAAATTCAGACCTATTGCCTTGACCTGAATCTCAATCCAGTCTTCTTGCAGATCAGTGTGATACAGCTCATCCTCAACCCAGCGGAAAGTATCCAAAAGACCAGGGGTCTTGATGGTCAGCTTGAGGGGACGGCCACAACTGGTGAGTGGAACAAGTTCAGGCTCGCCCTTCGCCTCGTATGAACGAAGCGAAGCATCAACATTTTGCGCCCGCTCCACGCGAGGCACGTATATCGTTTTATTCCGAGCTACGAACTCATGATCTTGACGGTCCGGGTCTTTGCGAGAGTGCTCTTGAGCAACACGACAAACAGTCTCAGCGGCTGTGTTCAGCCTCACACCATCGATGAGCGACTCTGGCGGCTCAATATCCAAGGTAGCGAGGGTTGTGCCGGCGTCCTCATTTCGTATGGCACGCGACAGGCCCACCATGAGGGATTGTAATGGGTGAGAGCAGTCCATTGCGGCTCCACCCGTGATCCAGAGCGTCCCATCAGCTGCGTGGATCGAGCGGCGGATCCTCTCCCAATTCTCGTCCGTCAGGTCCGTCAAAAGGGGTACCTCCCATTCCGCAAGGGATAAGACATATTTGTCGCAGACATCCTCCTCAGTGAAAGACGACCAGACTGCCACTGAAACATCGAGTTCGGCCTTCTCGAAATTGTTTCTGAGAGCATCCGCAAGAGCCTTTGACTTCTCGGTACCACCGTGTATGATGGCATACCTGGAAGCCGGCTGGGGCCTCGATGTGGCAGGCTTGGTAGATACAATCAAGGAGACGGGCTCGTTGGAGGTCTCACGATCGCCACGTACATCCAGATCAACGCCGCTGAATTCGGCTTTCTTGAGAGCGGTGTTCCACTCGTCAACATCCATAAGCGGACCACCGACCCTACCGTCATCCTCCCCGAGCCACCAGCCAGGAAGAGGCCCCATGATAAAGCCAGAAAATATACGCTTGATAGTGACTTCAGACAATACAAGTCTACCGCCAGGCTTGAGCAGAACTCGACAGTGTTCAAGCGTCTCCTGTATTCTTCTGGTGGCGTGAAGGACGTTTGCACACACGATGAGGTCAAAAGACTCTGGTTGGAAGGCCTGAGAAATCGGGTCGTTCTCGATGTTGCAGGTACCGAACTCCATTATCCCTTGGTCTGCCGAGAATCGTTCCTGAGCTTTTGCTAGAAACCCGGGGGAAATGTCTGTGAAGGAGTAGCGCTTTGCTTTAGATGTACCGTCTGGATTGCGGAGGCGCTCAAGGACGTGATATGTCGTCCCACCAGTGCCAGCGCCAATCTCCAAGATTTCAAGCCCGGGTTTCTTGTCAGCAATCAGGCCAACAAACTCGGCGACGTTGGTGTTGAAAGAAGTTCCGAAGGCGCCGCGGTAAAATGTATACAGGAGGTCGCCCTCTGTCATGACTTGCAGCGGCTCGATCTGTCGGGTAAAGATCCTGGATAGATTTTCTCCGATGCGGTCGACCATCTGCACTGTGATATTGCCGGACTCACTAAGAGCGATACGGTCTTTTGCAGCCTTCAATTTAGCTTCAACCACAGTGGGATCGTTGTCGAGAGATGGGAAGCACTTCTTGCATACTTCCATCCACTCAACATAGGATTTCCAGAATCCTTCTGTTGGCTTCGCGGCGGCACCCTCGGGCGTGTTGAACCAGTCCAAGCAGCGGTATATGTGCACCAGGCAGACGTACTCGAGGAGATCCAGGACAGACTCATCATCAGCGTTAGGAATGGTGCGCTTATACACAAGCTGCTTGACATGGTTTGGTGGAAGCATCTCCACGTCCTCGCGCCAGATCTGATCGAAACATGATGCACGTGTCTCGAGCACTTCCTCATTGCTACCGTCGGTATTGCCACCCACTGAAGCGAGCCCAACGCCTTCCATTACTATTAGTGGGCAAGAATGGGTGTCATCCGAGATAGCGATGGATGACGTCCATGTGGTATAGCCCAACTTCTTTGCGGTTGACGTTCCATGAAGAATAGTTCCCGGAAGTGATGGCGTCCTGGCGGAAACAAGCACGCGGTCGAAGGTAACAGGTACAACTGCTTCTGCAAGCGATTGCTCTGAGCCGCTGATGGATGGGAAGAGCAAGTGCAGGACAGAATCCAGTGTGGCCGGATGTACAACGCACTGTCACATTCTAAATCAGCCATCGAACATTGAAACATATGGAAAGATAAGGTGCGCGGAAAGAGTCAACGTGTATGCTGAGGTCTGCCAGTAGCTCAATCCACACCTGATGGCAAGAATAGAGGGGTGCATGCCAAAATTATGGCACATCAGAAAGTTGAGAACAGAAGAGGGGGAGGGGGACAAGTTGTGCTCACTGGGTACTCGAACTTCTCAGGCATTACAGCCCTCGTGTCCGGTATGGCAATTGTGCCGTAACTTGCATCCTGGCCGGCCCATAAATCCTGAACGTTGCGGAAAGTTGGTCCATACACCATACCAATCGTCTCGACGTTGTCGTACAAGAAGTTTCGTGCTGGCTTTTGACACTCGGATCTTGCTGCCTCGAAGGACTTTCTGATGGCGTCATTGTCTAAGTCAAGTTGCTGTTGCATAGTAGGCGAAATTGACGATACCAAGGTCACACTAATGAGACCTCGGGAGTGAATGATCCACTCTGTGCTGTCCTCCGACCACGACGACACAGTAAATTCGTTCAGCGTGGCTGATGGAGCAGCTTTGGTTCCCGTGCGGCGAGGATGGAGTTGGACCATGACTTCAATGCCTTTTTCAGTGTCCGGCACACGAAGTGCAGTGACGATACTGACATCCCGAAGCTCATAACTATGGATGTCCTCAGTGTCGCCATATTGCTCTTCGGCAAGCTGCTTGGCAGCCTCGATTGCCATGACAAGCATGCCAGCGCCAGGATATAGCATATTGCCCTGAACCTTGTGTTCACGAATCCAGGGATTTTCGCTGCAACGTAGAAAGTTCCGCCACGTCGGATCCGGCACCCCCGCGACGGGGTACCCAAGAAGATCTAAACGAGGCCTCGATCGCAGGCGATATGCTCTGGAAAGGTGAGACTCATCCCAGAATTTCAAGCTGTGATTCCATGCATACGGTGGAAGGTCAACGAGCATTTGACTGTTCGCAACTGGGGTATCGTTGATCAAGTCCAGGTCGAGATGGAAGCCCTTGGCCCAGAGGTTGCCCATGGCGTCCAGTGCAGTTTTGGTGCCGTCGAAGTTTCGACGCAACATCGTCTCGTAAGAAAGGTCAGTGTATCTCCCTTCCGTACTACGGAAAATATCGAGCATGTAACTGCGTAGAGCAGAATGTGGGCCAAGTTCGAGGAATATATCGGCGAAGGCTCGGCGGTCGTGCAAATTCTCGGCCTTGTCCCTGACGTGGTTCAAGAGTGCGGTCAAGGCGCCAGTGAAATCAACTGGTCGAAGAAGATTTTGAACCCAATAACTTGGAGAAATCTGCTTAGATGTGACGATCGAACAGGTGACCGACGAGAACATAGGGATGACCTCTCCGACCGAGTCGTGTGGAATGTCTGCCAAGGCAGCCTCGTACTGGTCTCTGACAGTCTCCATGTGGAAGGAGTGGTAAGCGACATCCATAGACAGACGAGTGCAAGCGATCTGATCCTTCTTCAATATCTCTTGCAGCTCGTCGACAGCTGATGCATCTCCGGAAATCGTGCATGCCTTCGGGCTATTGTAACAACCCACGATAGCCTTGCCACTGCGCAGACCGGCTAGCCTGCCACTTACAGAGTCACCACTCGCGCTCACAGCAAGCATGCAACCCTTGGGGCCGGTCCGAGAGACTGTTCCAGAGACTAGACCTCGCAACCAAGCGACTTTCATGGCCGTCTCGTGGCCGATGAGACCAGCGGCGTATGCAGCGGCGACTTCACCAGACGAATGGCCGACGACAGCGACTGGCTTGATGCCCCAAAACCTCAGCAAGTCAACCAAAGCGATCTGGATTGCAGTGCAGGCTGGCTGAGAGTAATCAGTCCCTCGCAGGTTGCATTCCTGCTCCGGCCTCCTCAGCTCTTCATCCAGGCTCCAGGGGCAGCCGAAGGCCCTGAGCATCTGCTCACTGGCATCCATGCTTTGTTGATAGGCGGAGAATACCTGCAAACCTTTTCCCATAGCAAACCACTGCGCCCCTTGGCCGGTGAAAACAAATGCCAATCGAGGATTTGATGTGCTGGACGAACGAACGGGAGAAGACAAGGACGTTGTAAGGCTTGACTGCAGCTCCGAGAACGACGAAGCCGTGACATAGGATTTCCATGGAAGAACTGAACGCTTTGTGGAAAGGGTGTGAGCGAGGTTTTTGCTATCAGACTGAGAGCATGCCTTGGTTGAGAGGTAAGAATGGAGCCGCTCAACATTCCGGGATACACCATCCTTGTCATTGGATGAGATGACAAAGACGCGAGGTCTAGGTTCGGCAGCGCTATGGGTATGCCCATTGCTTTGGCTGTTGATATGACTCTTGTTGGACCCATTGGTCATGCAAATCCTGGTGACTGATCCTGTCGACAGCTTCTGGGTCGAATGGCGACCCACTCTGTGCATTCTCATCAGATACGAAGCTGCGTCTTCGAGTATGACGTGAGCGTTGGCGCCGCCGAAACCGAAGGAGTTAACACTTGCCCGCCTAGGGCCGTCACTGGGCCATGTGGTAGCCGACGTCGGTATCCTGACATTGAACGGTAGCTTGATCTGAGGGTTTAGCTTCTCAAACCACAGGTTCGGTGGGATGATTCCCCTCTCAACGACTAATGCTGCCTTGATGACGCCAGCCACGCCGGCCGCGCCCTCCAGATGCCCGATAGCAGTCTTGACCGAGCCAACCAACAGCGGACTTGTTCTATCCTGACCAATCGTGGCCAAAATGGCTTTCGCCTCCAAAGGGTCGCCGGCCTGTGTACCTGTACCGTGGGCCTCGACGTATCCTGTCTCCGAAGGGCTGACGCCGGCTTGTTTGTAGGCCGCCTGGATGAGTGCCTGCTGAGCTTCGCTGCTTGGAAGAGAAATGCCTGGAGTCCGACCGTCCTCATTAGAGGCACTGGCAAGGACGATGCTGCGGATTGTGTCCCCGTCACGCAAAGCGGCGTCAAGGGATTTGATGATGAGCACACCGAATCCTTCGCCACGAGAGAAGCCATTTGCGCTGGCATCCCACATTTTTGACTTTCCCTCCGGCGATAAGATCTTGGCCGCACCAAGAAGGATGGACATGTCAGGGCCGAACATGAGGTTGGCGCTATTAACGAACACGACGTCAGCGGACCTTATTCGACAATTCAAGGCTGGATAGAGAAATCACCCTGCAACAACACTCATTTCCGCCTCGCCAGTTCTGATACTCTGGCAACCCAGATGGAACGCAGTCAAACTCGACGAACACGCTGTATCAATAGTCATCGAAGGACCCTTGAGGTCATAGAACCATGACAGTCTGTTCGAGGCCAGAGACGAGGACAGACCCGTAGCATGGTATATTGAAGGACCTTCATTATCTCGGGCCTGAAGATTGGGAAAGTCTCCTGTGAAGGTGCCGATATAACAGGATGTGAGTGTACCAGCCACTTTCTCAAGTGGCAGGCCGGCGTTCTCGAAGCCCTCATACGTGGCCTCGAGAAGCATTCTGTGTGTGGGATCCATTGCTTTCGCCTCCTTGGGCGTGATGGAGAAAAATGGGGCGTCAAACGCCTTGAAATCCTGTTTCAGAAAATGTGCATGTCTGTGATCTTCAGCCGCCATCCATTTATTTGAGCGTTCAAGATTGATTAAACTCACCTTGGTTGAATGCTTCCCAGCCGCTCGGGGCTAGGATGATAAAAGCCATCAATACTGTAACGGTCCTTGGGAACCTCTGAGCGTGCCGAACGGCCTTCGACTAGCATATCCCAGAATTTCTCTGGATCAGAGCCATCTCCAGGGGCTCTAATGCCTATGCCGATGATGGCAACGGGATTGTGCGCTGATTGTACTGCACTTGCCATCTTAGAGTATAATAACGTCAAAAAGCAAAACCTGATTATTGTGTTATGGAGTTGCGCGGGAATGAGCTTCGGTAAGCACTCTTGCTCACTGCAAGCTTGGGGGACATTTATAGTCTATATCTCGAGGGCACCTGGGGCCCGGCAGATATTAGATGAACTCACAGGACAAGTGTTGGTGCGTTTGTAAGATAACGATCCATGGCTACTCAATCGTGATACTGGCCCACATTGCTCGGACACTCCAGCAGCTAGACCGATTTAATATCGGTGATAGGTCTGGGATCACTCCCACTTTCCACGAGCAATCTCAGCACAGGGATTCCAGAAATTTCACCGTGAATGCCCGGAAGTGATTGAGACCCTGCAGGCGACTGGAAGGCTCAGCGAAGCTGTTCACGTGTGAAGTTGTTTCTTGGACCCATCACCGCGCAGACTGTGTGGGGAGCGCACCACCGTTCTGGGTCACTCAAACCTGGGGATGTTACATGCTCCCGGGTCCCAGACCCAAATCGGTAATTTGACCTTTTGGCTGACTGTCTGCCAATAGTTCTTGCACGAGGACCTCCAAGCGGACCGCAACATTTAGCGGCAAAATATTCTAGTACCCTTGACAACTTGAAGGCGCCCCGTATTGTATGGGCCCGAAGGACTTACTCGCGGACGCCTCTGAGAGTGGGGCTGGGCCCTTGGAAGACAAAATGCTGTACTCCATGATCGGGCAAGGGTCAGACACCACGTTTTAGAGATTGCCGATTAATAGGATAATTATCCAACAGCATCAGATTTCATACCACTTCAGCAAGGCAGATGCATTCACTTTAGGATAGTAGCGCTCGTACCAAGTGCCACTATTGCTAACACTGGAGAGTCCTGAGCTTACCAGACATCGATTTCAAGCATGTCTCTCATGGCAGAGTCTCCTACGAGACTACGGTCTGAGCTAGAGGCTTGCTTGTCGGATCGCGCTGAAATCTATTTGCCATTGTCGAATGGCTTCGCGAACTCGGATTTGCGTTTCACTGAATATGAGCGGCCGGTAAGTTGTTTTCATCTGGCACTACCTCAGTCGCTAACCACAAACACAGACCTATGCTTTGGCAGTTCGGCCAGGCTGTGCGCACGACGTGGTGTGCATAGTCAAGTTCGCGCGGGAGAAGGGTATTCCCTTTTCGCCCAGGGCTGGCCATCATTGTGTGACAACTACCATGCGACACCTCCAAAATGGTCTTCTAATCGACATGAGATCGCTGAACCAGATTTCCTTGAACGAGGAGACGGGCTATGTGACCATCGGTGGCGGGGTTATTACTGACGAATTTGTCCGGTTCCTCGAGAGCAAAGGACTGGAGATAAGTGTGTTCGCTACAGAAGAATACTAGAACTTGTGCGAGACTTTCAGCTAACCTGTATGCCTTTGAGATGTCGGGTCCTGTCCAACGACGGGAGTGATCGGAGTATCTTTCGGGGCCGGCCTAGGTCGTCTACAGGGGAAGTATGGTTTCTTGCACGATAATATGATCTCGTGTAAGTTGGTCCTCGCGGACGGATCGGTGACAGTGGTGTCCCGTGACTCCCACGCAGACCTCTTTTGGGCGATTCGTGGTGCTGGCCACAACTTTGGCATTGCGGTTGAGGCAACGTTCCAGGCCTATCCTCAGGCATACGGGGGCAGGCACTTTACTTGGGACTTTGAGTATAGCCTCGAACAATGTGACAGCGTGTTCGAAACTTTGAACAGGGTACATGATTCTATGCCTCCCGAGTTGGCGATCTTCGTTTTATCGAGTAGGCAAAGCAAGTCGGGACTGAAGGCAAGGGTCCCCGCAACCCTGATAGACTGAGTGTCATGGCTGACTTCATATAGCACCTCATTCTTGTCAATCTTGTATGGTCTGGCAAAGAGTCAGAGGCCGACTATTGGATACAGCAATTCAAGACTCTGGAGCCTGTGGTCACCGGGATTAAGACCAAGACAACTTGGTCGGAGCTACCTTGGACTACATACAATGGGCTTAACAAAATTTTGAGCAAACCCGAAGTCTGGTCCAGAGCACCCTACAAAATGATGAGTGCGGCGAGTGTCGCAAAATTTGATCTAAATACCACCAAAGCGTTCTTTACCAGCCTTAAGGAAATGAATGAGACCTGGGCCGGCAAGGGGGTATTCGGGGCTATGTTCGAAAGTTTGCCGCATCATCGCTCTCGTGAGCTAGACGCAGAGTCCACGGCATTCCCATGGAGATTTGATACCAATCACTTTCTGTAAGTCTCTTGTCTTTCACATTGGAACGAGACCTAATTCGTTCTAGGATGATGACCGCGACTCCCTTCAGCATTGAGGATCGTGATGCATTCGAGGCACACCTTGACAAATGGAAGAGAGAGTTTATTGCAGTCTCTGGGTACGGCCGACTTCATCAATATGTTAACTATGGTAACACAACGTCAACCATGGAAGACCCACCGGAGGCTCTGTACGGATATGAGCCGTGGAGGTTGCAAAAGTTGAGAGCGCTTAAGCACGAATACGACCCGGACAACGTGTTCAGGTGGTACCAGCCACTTGTGTAGACGTTTCAGCAACGCCGATTCATGTTATCTTCGAAACACTCTTCCAATTCGGTCTAATTCATTTATTGCTTGGTGGGATATTTTGACTAACGCGAGAGCATTCGCGAGACGTGACGCGTACATTTGCCTTCTATGTCCAACCCGGCCTCACCTAGAAAACAGTCGAGACACGTGCTGCTTATCTTTATTCAGAGTGGCTGAAAAGCATTCCCCACGGATTCCCTATTCCATCAACCATTGACTCGCGGTAGAGAGTCAGTATTGCAAAGAAAATAGGCGAGTCAGTAATTATCCGGGATCAAAGAACGTAGAGTACGGCATTGAAATTCTCACAACGGCTACCCCTTTGTAATCCAGGCAAAATCATGGTGTCCTCAACCTAGAATAAGATAACCTAGAGAGGTCTGATTTGCCCAGGAACAGATTAGTGGGTCCTGAATGTAGTGCCGAGATAGGGGTTCATTGTTGATCTTGTGTCCACTACTTGTCGCCAGCGGACCCTTGACAGTGGAAGAAGAACATGCCGGTCTGATGAGAACAGGGGTCAAAGAGTCTCAATCTAAGAGGGAACAACGTGCGCCAACATGAGTTACGGAGACGAATTTGTGGGCGTGTTGTGAATGCGCTTCGGGAGAAAATGCTGATCCTAGAGCGCATAGGAAACCCAGGACATATTTGTCGCCACTACATCACTATACTAGTAGTGGAAGACTGTCTCCTTGTCGTTCAACCTGCGACCAACCACACCATACAGGATTGTTAACTAGGGTCAGCCTGCAGGATGCGATTATCAACTAAAAATCAACCTCCATCACCATTTTTGAGCTATTTTGAATTTTTGACCTACTGACGTGAAGGTGACAGGACTGCTTTGCTACCCTGGACACCGATTTCGACAAGTTACCTGATGGTGAGTCTTAATCGACATTTGACCGCCTCATCGCCCCGCGTTGGGGTACCAGGTGCTGCCACAATGGTGAAGTGCGTGTACTCCTGATCTAGACGGATGTCTAACCCTTCAATACCGTCGTACCTTTGCAACATCCGTACGATAACATAGCCCGCCTCAGTCAGGGCAAACTGCTGCCCAATACAGATTCTTGGCCCTCCATTGAACGGAACTTATTGAAATCTAGGTCAGCGCTCTGTTCTTGAACAAGGGCTTTTTTTTGGGGGGGGGGGGGTGGTAGGCACGACTCGGAAACCTCAATAAGTAGAAATTCGAAATAAGATTAGACCAGCGACATATGACAGTATGAAAGTAGAGGCGGGTTATCAAACTTACCGTAGCTCCAGCCTGGTCTACTCGTTTCCCACCTTTCAGGTCGGAAAACATCTGCATCCTCGCCCCAAAGATCCTTCCGCCTATGCATCACATGAGTTGAGAAGTTGACCTCCGTCCCAGCCGGAACGAAAACCGGCAGCGTGCCGTCGGGGCCGCCACCCGTGGGAATCGTCGTATCTCTAACAGCCATCCGGCTGTTGAAGGCGACGATACTGTGTAGGCGGAGGGTCTCGCTCATGACGTGCTGGAGGTATCGACACCCTTTCAGCTTGTGGAAAGTGACCTGTCTAGTTACAATGTCTGTATCTGCGGTATCTGGTCCAAATTCCTCTAGAATTACATTGCGAAGCTTTTCGAAAACTCGAGGATTCCTCACTAGGCAGTAGAAGACCCAGCCCATAAGACTTGCCGTAGTGTCCCTGCCCGCTGCCAGGAGACCGAGAACTTGCTCACGTACTTCATTCTGGTCTGTGCATCGTTCACGAAGGCTGTTGAGAAAATCGTACTTTATTTCCCGTTTGGCAATGTCGGCTGACCTTAGGCTGTTGTCCACAAAGGCGTTCAGAACTCTCATTGACTCCTGAAGTCTTTTATGGCCGTATACCCAGTAAAGACTGCGAAGTCGCATACGGACGCTTAGTGTTGCCTGAACACGCTCAAAGGCCCAATGAAAGTCGTGCTGCAGTGGCTCGCCTTTTAGTCTAGCAGGAAGCGAGTGGGTGCTCTGCCCAAGGAATAGCTCGGTCGCACTGTCGATAGTAAGGGATGGGAATAGCCTTGCCAGACCAACTGGCTCTGTCCAGCCGGATTGATCGATAGATGATTTTTCAATGCAGGCGAATAAAGTCTGCACATGACTCTCCAGCATTTTCAGGTTGGCAATATTCTCCCTGGCGAAGATTGGACGCACAACATCTCGGGCCGAGTGCCATGCTTGGCCGTCCACAGCAAATATGCTCCGTCCCAATACGGCTTTCAGGTTTGTCTTCCGGGCTCGCCCCATTTCGAAATCATTGAACTGACTGGCAAGTACGGCCTGGACATTCTTTGGCTCGGCTGTGATTATGTTTGACGTTCCGAGAATGCTAATGCGGAAAGTCCAGCGACCAATATCGAGGAACCGCCTGGTGACAAAATCCGGCGTGCGCTGCTCTCGATCAGCCTTTAGCCCTGCTCGGACCATGTCGAGTCCAAGAGGCCATTTCGTCCTTTCGAGTGGAATGGCACCACAGCCTAGAGCCTTGGACTTTCGCGAGGACAGGAATGGGCGGACGAAAATCGCATTACAGACTTGACGAATGGTTAAGCCAAGACCCAAGATGAGCAAAAGCATGGGGAAATGATTCAAAATCATCACGAAGAGGATCAAAGCATTTGACAAGCTCGCACTTTTCTGCAAGATGGACGCAGGAATGAAGAAAGTTGGTTCAAGTCGACTGCATTCAAAGGTCATATTCAACTGTAACAATCACTCTGAATCGCAACGTGACCCTGCATGACGATTGTATTGGCTGAATCATTATGGAGTTGCGGAAAACAGCATCGTTCGGGAAGAGTCTTAGTGTGGAGCTGCAGGGCCCACAATGTTTATGAGATTGACTCAAGATAAACGCACCCGGGTCAGCTATTCACCCATTTTCGTCGCCGGGCTGCACGAATCTAGCTCTATCATAATTACGGCTTGTATCACTCCTTCAGCAAATGCATATTGTAATCAGCAACGACCGATAGAATTTATTCATGTTTCTGTTAGTGCCGCATAGTGTACCTCGCTACTAGAATGTATTAATCATCGCCCGAGCAGCCGACGCGTTCAATCGAGATGACCGCCAACGCCTGCATGTATTCCTCCGACCCAGATGCCCATGCTCCATGCCGAGCTGGGCCCAACCAAGATGTTAGGACTTTTGCCGACATAATGTACAAATTGACCGAATTTGGGAGGTCAGTAGATAGCTCGTCCCTGACTTCACCAATACTTCTTCACCACCCACCCTGATGTGCTGACGACGAATCAATCCGGACGACCTGGCTTATCTTCAGGGACGTCGATGGCGAGCTCGCAATCCATGTCCTCTAACACGACCACAAACAAGGATCGAAGATGGCACTGTCACAGAATCGCAACCAACATCGAAGGAGAGATGTTCAGGCAGCACCTCTGAATCTGTGATGGGGACTCGACCTTGAAAATGGTGCTTAAGACCGGAAGGTTTGGAATTAGTGATCGCGTGCGCTGGATGTTGTTTGACGCATTTCTCTAGTAACGGTACCAATTTATCCCAATGCCATGGCGGACGCCCAGCAAATCCTAATTATGAAACCCAACAGTTATGGTGCACATGATTGAAAAAGGTCCATGAGGAGATTTTGGGAAGGTGAATTCATGGTCACGAGCAGATTGTCTCTCATAGCCTAAAACCGCTTCTTCTTGTCAATAGATGATTGGGTATTATAAGCCAGCATGGGCTATCTCGTTCCCTGACAGGTGCAACGCATCGTGTCAAAGAAGTCGGAACGCCACTGGGGCAGAGATTATAGTATAGATGAATTACGGTGTTGGTAATGCCAGGTACCTTGTTGAAGATTATATGAAGCACCGATGATAACAAATAGGGTTGGTACTGTTGAGGTGGAAAGGTGACTCATTTAGGAGTTGTCTAGCTCGGAGGATCTGTCGGCTTCTGACCATGCGGTTTATGGTAAATTCGAGCTTCGCAATTTTTCTCATTGATATCTCTGCTCTTCGAGATGGTGGTTCTTTTCATCCCTCTCAATGTTAGCGCAGTACCTCCATCAATATTCCCCGAAATGCTGCCCAACGTACAGGCCGGACACGGTGAGAAGGGCTCAAACGCCGCACGCTTCGCCTGTATATCGAGTGTATTGGTATTAAACTGACGATGTTTCACTCGAGAGTTTTCAACCTGGAACCTTCAGGCAATATGAGAATCCTGATGTCATCAGATCCATGGTGTCCCGAACTTGTAGGTCGTCTAGTGAAAGTATTCATATACAACAAATGGCTTACTCTCCATATCTGAAATAATCCTATCAAGGATGTCTTTCCATATTTCAAGAAAGAAAGCATACTCACCACAGACGCAGATCGATCCTGTTTGCCTTGAACCCTCCGAGTCGTTCTCCAGCTGACATATCAATGCTGTGCCATCAACCACGGTGAAACCTGGCAGGTTTTGCGAGGATAGACGAGCGGTCACAATCTAGATGGTGCTAAAAACGACGATATGAGTCGTTTTATTCAGTCCAATGAGATGGTGATCAACATAGAGCGTCTCAGGTTGGACTGAAAAGCCCGGAGATAATCATCTTCTGCTTGCGCCCCTTTGCGTGCAAGGGAAACTGGGGTTTCGCTTCATGAGCACTGGCTTGCGTCAAGTCTCGCTACCTACTAGAACTTTCCGTTCATTTAAATGGTTTGCCAAGGGAGGAATTAATCAAGAAAAGAAACACGCCCAGAAAATCCGGGTAAATAGGCAGGTCGACAATCTGTCGGCAGTTGGGTCATTGGATGCACGACAATTTGGAGGGGGACAGCGCGTTCGCTGGGAACATCTCTAGGCACGGAAAAGGATTTTCCCAATTGTTCAGAATCTTAGAAATTGGTCACGTTCTGCTTGACTGAATGTACAATCAATACAAGAACGGATGATCAGGGTGGCTGTGAACGGTACGTGAACCAAACGGGAGAACCGAGCATCGACAAAATCAGCCCCGTGTGAGCCGCGGCTTGATACAAATAGGTGGCTGATCCCTAGCCAGATGACCTTGGCTCATGTATAAAACACAACGCTATCTTCAAAAAACCCCTGGTGATTTTGCAAGACCAAACATCCCGAGCGCTGCCACCATCACCGAACAAGATGAAGTGGTTTTCTTTCGCCCTTGCCATCTGCGCGTCTTCGCCGTCGCAGGCGGCCCTTCGGTTTGGATGCGGCACTGTGAGCATTCAACGACTAGATCCTCTCGTGCAACCAGGCAAGACCCCTTCGGCCCATCTGCACCAGATCGTGGGAGGTAATGCATTCAACGCCACCATGTCAGGCGACATTGGCAACCAAGGCACCTGTACAACTTGCACTTTCTCCGAGGACTTTTCGAATTACTGGACCGCCGTCATGTTTTTCAAGCACCCGACCAACGGGTCTTACAAACGGGTGCCGATCAGTAAGCAGCTCTCAGATATAATCTGAATCTTTCCGCGGACAGATATCCGCCGTGCGCTCAGTCTGTCGCTATTTGTCATGAAGCCATCTATCTGGCCGCAGCTTTTGAGACGAAAATAGAAATATCTTAGCCTAACGTACCACGTTTTGGTATTTAGCTTTTTACTCGGTATCCGATTGCTGATTCAAAATGTAACAGTGGAGAATGATGCTCTTCCTGCTGGTATCAACGGAGGTATGTGGTTAATTAGACGGTTTTCCAAAAAATCCTCGTTAGCTGACATCTTGTTAGGAATGACTGTATACTACACACAACAGGACTTCTACTCAAACGGTAACCAAAAGATCACGGCGTTCAAGCCAGTACGCATATTATCCATCCGCATTCACTTACAAATCACTAATCAAAGAGATCTCTAGGGCTTCCGAATGACCGTGGGTGACCCAACGACCACCGGGTCAGGGGCCGGGAACTCACAGAAGGGTCTCAAATTTGTCTGCCTCCAAAACAAATCAACAAGATTCCCTGAACTCGACAACTTCCCGACGTCGCCGTGCCCCGGTGGTATTATGACCGTACACCATTTCCCATCGTATGTGGCCCTAATTATTCACTGACTTCGCGTCTTGATTTAAAAAGTGTCGCGACTGATGAAGCTCGATGCTGACTTTCCCCTGTGTAACAAGATGCTGGGATGGAAAGAACCTAGATACCCCGAATCACCAGGACCATATGTATGATACGCAAACCGGTGCCTTCCAACCGGCCGGAGCTTGTCCGGCGTCACACCCCGTGCGTATGCCCCAAGTGGCTTACGAGACCCTTTGGGACACGGCGAAGTTCGCTTCAATGTGGCCTAGTGGGACCCCCAACCCATTTGTGATGAGCTACATGGGCAAGGACGGTGGCTTGAACGGCTACGGTACCCATGCCGACTATGTATTTGGATGGAAAGGTGATGCGCTCCAGCGTGCTATGGACTCGAATTGCATGTTCCAGGGGTGTGAGAACGGCAACCCTCTCAAGTCGCAGAGCGTGGCACAGATGAATGCCTGCAGCGCTAAAAAGCAAGTCAACGAGGACATTGATGGATGTAAGTTTCAGGCTTTCTGACTCATTCTGATGTGATTCAACCAGTCACGTCGAGAGGCGGTGCTAACGTGACGGCACTTCTAGGGCTTACCGACCTCCCAGGCATGTCTGGCATGTGAGTTTGGCGACACTGGCTTATTCCCAGTTTTCGAGGAGGAAGCACGAAGAAATTCCAAAGTGCCGAAACGAAGAAATTGGGCAGGAGATAGATACTATCCGACAGTGAACGAGCTAGTTCATGGAGTCATTGACCGCCGATATTCAGTCGCTACAGATAATACATCTAGGGGTCACAGAGGCGTGCCATTTACTTTTATTCAAAGTTTGCAAAATGATACGCTGGGAACCCAGACGCTTCACTAGTATGATAACTATTTTTTGATAATTTTAAACTGGGCCGGAAGTATCTTGTGAGACCATGAAGCTCTGCAGGACTGGTAATTATATCAGGGATGCAAGCTTGTCTAGGATTGTAGCTTTTCCGGAGACGACTTCATCCGAGAATCCCATTTGTGTGCATTCGACATGATGAAGCAGATATCAGGATCATACTGCGGATTTCTGACTCTAACCTCCTCTGATCATGAGTTTGTTGAAAGGTTGAAGCATCCCTGAAATTTCTGAGTGCCAGACTATAGTGTTGACTTCTTCTTGAGACCCGAACCGCTCTTGTATTATTTAGTTTCCATTGAGAAACATATCAGATCGCCGCAAAAATTGTGTCGGTGCAGTCCACAAGTGTAGACTCATCGACTCCTAAAACAGCCATTTTTTCCATGCTGGTTACGATCGGCGTCAGCTGAATCCATTCTTAAGTATGACGTCTGCATTGGACCACACTTACGCTGCCGCAAAGTCAGTGTTCCAAGTACTTTGGCTGTCTGCGTATTCACGCCAGTCCGCACTCGTCGCGTCGTCCGTGGCCAAAGACTGATCACTAAACAATGTTGCGGGTTGTGTGTCGTCGAGGACCTCACTGTAAAAGGTCGTACTATCCAAGCTGCCAGGTGTTGTGTCGAATTGAGTTCCAGTGAGGTTTTTCCCGGCGCTGTGGGACCCAACGAGCGCGACCAGCTCGCCACTGTCGAACCCTTTAGCCGCGAATTGAGCAATGAGCACTGTCGCATTGCTGCTTGGAGATGGAATTTGTCCAGTTGGATTGGCTGTTGCGACATCGGTTCGACCAACTTTGATCTGGAGGGTAGGGCCGGGAGGACAGGCGGCAATTGCAACAGCTGCAACCAAGCAAGAAGTTGTTAGCCAGCTATTCGCACCATTCTGATGTTATTCATGCGAGCCTTACCACCTGCTACCTGTATCATGTCGGCCGTGCTGACATTATATTGGGTAGCCTTAGCACCAATCGTGCTACAAATATCGATGAGCTGTGCGTTCTCGCCGCGCGAAGTGCACTCATCGCTGAGTATGATGGAGCCATCACAGGCTCCCGGGAAGCAATCGTGAAAGGGCAGACGAATAGCTGCACGAGCGTCGTCAGTGCAGCCATCATCGCCAGCAAATATAGTCTTCAGGTCGGCTGCAACGGTGCCCCAGACGGAAGGGCATTGATTCTGCCCAGCTGCATGGGAAACCAAGAGTGGCAGAATGAGCGAGACGGCCAGGTGAGCATACATATTGCATGAAAAGCGTTTTCAGTGATAAATCTCCAAGGAACAACACAGGGGTCTTGAAATATACAAGGCGGTAGAACGAAGACGGTTGATGTACATTAACTCAAAGTTGTATCAGTATCAAAGACAGTATGTTGAACAAACGCTTCTGAGACAGGAGGAACAGAGCAAAACCAATCTTCACCGCCGGAGTGCTTAAATAGAAAACTATACCACGACTTCAGGAGTGAGCGCGTCAGCTCTGAGCGGACCTCTTTCTTCTCCATATGTTTCGACATATCGTTTCGTTTGTGGAGAGACGCGAGAGGGTGGGCACCTGGACGATACAATCGACGACGTGGGAGACGTCAGCAGATGTGTCCGTTCGCTGCAGGATTGAGTCGCCCAGTGTTGCAGCTTCCCAGACCTTCATGGCGATTCTGCACGCACCTACCACAAGTAGATCCACAGTCTAATACGATTCAGCTCGATGGAACGCAGCATACATGCCGCCGCGAGTTTCCTCATTTTATTAGTAAGAAATACTTCAGGCGCAGCACGAGCATCAGGCTCGTAGCGTGAATTGCCCTGTGGATCCGTATCAACCAATTCCAACGACCAGAACTTTTGTTTCCTAGTACGTGGCTTTGTCACAGAGTGCGGTCTGATACTGTCGAGCATTCCAAGGGGCTTGTACCACGGACTTCAAGCTTGGAGTACCGGGACCCATTTATTTACTAGGCGCATCTCCACAGTGGTCTCTACCGAACCAAAAAGAGAGCCAATGCTACAAAGAATGATTAACAAACATGCAGAAATCAACTTCACGTCTATTGGCTAAGACAGTAGTAATAACCGTTGACCCCGTGGGGTGTTCATCTCATATACGATGATCTTTTTAGACTTCCTACCGGCCCAGTAAGGGTATCCTGGGCAGGCTATGCAGCTCGGCCGCGCTCGGACGAAGCGCTCGAAGCACTCACCCAGAGCGATCGTAATAAACACGATTACACGCGTCACTTTCGTGCGCAGCCTGGGCAGCATGGTGCTGATCGACATCCTGTGAAACCTTAGCCTTGCACACCATCTGCAACCTTAAACACATCAAAGCTCAAATCACCTCCTCAGTACACGTAATGAGGAGCTGCGAATTGCGGTGTGATGGAGAATTGCGCCCATAACATTATTTCGGAAACAATGTGGCCCTACTACGAGCTGATACTAATTTCCCCTTTTTCTTTTTCTCAATCTCTGGGTGAAACGCAGGATTCGCAACATACAACAGGCTCGTCATACCTGAATTGAAAATCAAAGGGCTGAGTGCAAAGTTTTATACCAGACGTAGGCTATGCCCTAGAGCATTTGAAAATGTGTCTCGCAATTGGACCATCCAACAAGGGCATGCTCTGATGTCCTGCAAACGATAAGTTTGCCGACTAAGGCACTAAGCGATAGTAAGGAACAAGCTCGAGCCGCTTGTAATCCCATAAGATCGGCGGGGACTCAGATATTACAGCGAACAAAGTCGTGAAATTTGGTTAATCGACGAAGGCGAAGGCTCCCCACAGGGTCAACGATCTGATAGGGATATTGCGAGTCATTTCATTCCGATACTCAGTATCAGGCCCTCTTCGCAGACCGGAATCTAGACCTGGAATGCCATCCCGCTGCGTCCACGGAGCGCTTGCCCATAGCTGCCACGCTTTCAGCATAATCGCTCGTGCCATGGTCCGGGTCTGCGTCTGTGGCCTTGCAATTGGGCTGCTCGCCATCGTTTCCCAAAGCACCGTTGACTGACGCATACTTTTGCTTGTCACTGGTAGCTGCAACCATGTTTTGTGCTGCCTCCTCCGTCCAGCCCATGATGAAGTCACCGTGACTGCACCACGCATTGCCACAAGCCAACTGCAACGGCGCCGTCCCACTCCATCCGCTGCCCAGGGCATCACGCAAGTCATAGCGAATGCTGAAGCGAAGTTGTGGCATGGAACTCGATCCCTCTGGACAGTAATTATCGGTGCCATAGGAGCTGCTTTTGTAGGCTGTCTCGAGAGTGTCCACGTTAACGCATTGCGGGAAGTAGAGCAGAGTTTGGAGATGCGTGCTGCATGTTGAACTTGGGAAGCCATTCGCATCAGCTGAGATGCCGCTATCTCCTTCACAGAACCACTCGACTTTAGCGTCAGTCGGTGAGGCGTCTTGTGTTGTCGCGCTGGCTGAGCCTGCAAGCATTTTGAGGTCTTGAGGGATTGGGACTTCCGCAGGGGTTTCTCCTAGGTTGTAGTACTACAGCAACAGATATTAACGAATGATACGGACCTTCTCGTATGACGGGCGGGCCAGCTCTTGTAGAGGAACCTCGTCAAGTCAGGACAGCACGTTCTTTAAGTCCACTTACCGCGCTAAATCGGCTGAGTGGAACCGGCTCCCAGGTTGAACCGTCATCCTTGGTATACAGAAGGGTAGGCACCCCTGAAAGAAATTGTGAGCAAGTGATCCGGCATGCTAGTGGCTTTGGCTGCAGGCTTGCCTACAGTAGACTGAGAGGTCATTTGGATTCTCCGCGTTGGTACAGCCCTCTTGAAGGGCTGCGCTAGTCGAAGTATTGATCGTTACGGCGTCAGAGCCAAAGAACGAGTGCATGTGTGACTTGTCGTATTGGCCAGGGAAGACGATTGGGTCGATATTCTTTTGCATGAATGGCGTTGCGATATTAACTTGAGTGTATGCATTTGTGACTCGTGCAGCTAACCCGACGGTGAGAGCCGTCCAGGACCGAAGTAATTGTGGCATTTTAGTCGGCGAATGAATGTGGCGAACGCAGGAGAAGACGACAAAGAGTGACTGCAAGCAAGTTTGATGTCAGCGTCAGTCCAGTGTTCCAAAGGTTCCGAGAGCTCGGGGCGGCTTCATTTATGAATCAATCGTGGAATCTTGATCCTCCTTTTTGAACGGTATACACATGTATCATTCAAATATAGTAATTAAGCCCATCATGCCTTGGCTTAACAGCAAAGTGTATAGCGAGCGGAAGTTTTTCTTGGCAGAGTTTCAACTGTAAAGCTCTGCCAACTTCTCCTGCGGCTCAAGCTGTCACCACCTGTCAAAATCCAGATTGTTTGTTCGGTCCAAATGAATTGGAAGAAAGATTTGGGAATGACTAGTCGGATGTAGATTGTTGCCAAGAGCTGTTTCGAAACAGGGGCATTTTGTCCAGGCATCTCCATCCTTGTCATGCATAGACGACATCATGGACTTAATTATAGTCGTCGTTAGCGCCAATATCCATCGCTTCAATCCAGAAAATTTGAGCTACAACCGTTTCATACCCGTATGTAATGCTAGCATGATTATAAGCTTGAAAATAGGGTATACTTGTCGTTTGGCGACTCAATCGTGGGTGGCCTTTTTTCTTGACCTCCTACATTAATTACTGTCAATGTGCTGCATCAAGATCTTTAGCAAGAACTTATTGCGTGAATTAGACGCTACGGGCCACGAGTAAAGCCGTGGCGGTTGTAGGGCTGGGCACAAAAGTAGGTACCGTAGTAATTACATTGCTGTTGGCTGGTCATTTTCTTGTAATCGGTCTGGAAAGGGCTATTACTGCATTCTCGTTCCTAGCTGCTGGCAAGCTTTTACGGAATAGAACGGTTTGCCACTGAGGCGGTGATCCTGATTGGCATCTGAAGGAGCCATTACAACTTGCAGATCTCTTAGAAGTTAGCCAGGTACTCAATACGAGGCAGAAAATAGATTATGCTATGAGACAGAGGCGAATCGGAAATAATGCACCAGCACACTTCTCACAAGAGGTTATCCACTGGAAGGAGTACTATATGCTGAGCTAGTTGTATGCGATCACTCCAGGTCCCTGTGGGGTGTATGTGTATTGCAACCTCCGCTCACCGTCCAGGCAGTCACTCCGATTGAAAGCGGACTAGATTCATCGGCTTGCCATCTATACTCAAAAGACATAACAGCCATTCGTCTCGAGTTCAGCGGTTACTGTCACAGAGAATCTATGTGCTCATCATATGTGCAATGGGGTCAAGGCCGTGAGAAGCAAATGTATTCTCTCTTGACCTATCTATAAAACTTGTATTATTCTTTTCAAGTGGCAATAACGTCACCGATAGATTGGCGTGAATCGGGGATCTCCATCGCTCTGCCAAGCCCGTTAACGCCGACGATGTCAGGGTCATGAATCCGGGACCCGCCGCTTAGTGAGGTCCGACCCCTGTCGCCGGTTTTGGTCCGAATGGCGTCAACAGTACCGGACACCGAAACCGACGGTGAAGGTCATCAATCACCGACTTTGGGAAGACACAAGTAACCCTGGAGAATCACATTTGGCTTTGGAGTTGGCAAAGATCATCTCAAGCCCATCAGATGCACTTTCGACCAGCGTCTCGTGTGCAAATCACAGGGAAGATCAGCTTTAGGCCAACGGACGCGCTGTCGGCTTGGAGAGACCTCAGATTGAAGCAGAGATGGTCAACGAATCGCCTGAGCGATGCGACAGCATCAATAATAAAAGCTTAACGCCAGCAAATAACTCGAACGTCCCTATTGCACAACCTAAAGATGCGCCCGCTCAGGATTCGGAACAACATCGAGACACCAAAGAAGCTTCAGGGCCCAGCGTCGACCCCAGTGATTCGTGCCAATCCCAGCAGCATCCGACTGCTCTCGACCGCCTCGGGCTTCTCGTGACGTGGACACCCAAGAACTGCCGTTATGATTCCAATGAACCGCCTAAATTCAGTTTGTCCTTGAACCTTCTGTTCGCTCTGGTAAGGTTCAACTCGCTACCCAAGCGCCACGTCATGAATCAGCTGTTAACTTTAGATGATGAGGCCGGCACGATCACCGTGGCGAACTTGTACTATGTACAACCGATCTTGTACAAGATTGCCGTTACATTCGATGTCAGTTTCGAGAAGGCTTCGTCAATAGCGACTCTTCAACAGGGTAAGTCGATTTTCATAAGTTTATACATACTTGCGCATCACGTGGAACCCAGCACTGGACCCCAGTAAAAGCTTCTCGTTTGTGCAGCACCCATACACGAAGACTAACAAAAAAGCGGGCTACGCTACTGGACTTTTAATTATCTGTCCATTGGGAGATGTATTCAAAAGGAGACTATACATCCTAGCTCTAGTCATGTTCACAGCCATAATGGTAAGCCTTTTCCTGCCCAATAAACAGCAGTTCGATGACTAGACTGATTCTATTCTTTCCCACAGTGGCTTGGCTTGTGCCTCACGCCACGATTCGAATCGTTTGCAGCCATCTCGTTCATCTGCGGTATCACCACCGTCACGCCGCAGCTGATGTTGCCACTGGTTGGAGATCTAGCACCCGCCGACCGGAAGGCGAGCTGCCTATCAATTGTTGTCTCTGGTCTGTCTCTTGGCATATTGGTTGCCCGCCTATTGTCGGGAATCATCGCCAACTTCACCGATTGGCGCAACGTATACTGGTTCTCTTTTGGTGCTCAGTGGTGCATCTTTATCCTCCTCTTTTTTTACATGCCAGACTATCCATCCAAGAACCCGGGTGGTCTGAACTGGTTTGAGTTGATGTGGAGCATCCTGTATATGTTCTTCACCGAGCCGTTACTGGTTCAAGTCTGCATCATCAGCTTTGTCATGAGCTCCATCTTCACCTCCTTCTGGACCACTCTGTCATTTCTGCTCTCATCGCCGCCTTTCAACTACAGCTCTTTGGTCATTGGTCTGTTTGCTCTCATCGGAATTGCCATAATCTTCTGGGGTCCGGTGTATAGTCGCCTCGTCATCGATAAGATCCAACCACTATACTCTTGTCTCATCGGGATCGGTATTGAGCTTACTGGTGTCGCCATTGGAACGTTTACTGGGACTTTCACTGTCGCTGGCCCAATCATTGAAGCAATTGCTATTGATCTGGGCAACCAGGCCTGTAATATTGCAAATCGAACAGCAATAAATGATAGTAAGCAGCTTCCGGATACAATTTTGACCCTTTCACGAACACAAGCCTACCGTCTCTAGTCTGTTTGATTACTTGCGTCAAAGTCTCTTGTCAGGCTGCAAATTCTGAGACAGGCCATGGGCACATGGTGGCCTGATTGTTTCCCCCAGATCCGTAGTAGCTTCTGGTTTGGTGCTTTAATAGCTGACTCCAGATGCTGCAGTCAACCCCAAGGCGAGAAACCGGGTTAATACTTGTTACATGTTGGCTGCATTTACAGGACAGCTCACTGGAACGGCCGTTGGAAACCGCCTATATGCTATTGGGGGATGGAAGGCTAGTGGGATTTCAAATCTTGCTTTCCTCGGCTTTGCGGTTCTCGTCTGCTTTGCACGAGGTCCACGTGAAAGACGGTGGATTGGATGGAGTGGTGGATGGGGCTTAAGACGGGACAAGTTGGAAGAAACAATAGCAACTAGAGAGACCCGTGGCGGTGACTCAGACGAAGCGGATACATCCTGATCAACGAAGACCAATCGCGCAGGGTTCGCTGCAGCGAGCATAGAGCGTCTTGTATAACATGATGATTTTCAGATATCGTACCCACATACACTAACGGCATATCTTGCCAACGCTTACTCGACATGCAAAGCCCGCTGGCTTTTAAAGTGAATGATCAGAAGATCACATTACTCCTCAGACTCTGAGGCGAAATTTGCACAAGGTTTTGCCTTGACTCGATGAGAGATTAAGATGACACCGGCTCGAGAGCGCTCATGAAGTTTTTAATTTGTGTACTAACATTGGTGTCCAGACACGCAGTGTTTAACGCCTAACGTAGCACGCGTAGACTTTCCGCCGCTCAAAATCCTGAAACGGGTAATAATTACTCTAGAGCCACATATGCAGCACACAGTGACCGAGTCTATGTGAGCCCGCGAAAGCCCCATAGCACTTGGATACACCATTAGTTACCATCTATACGCTAGAAAGTATCGAGTCTGTTTTTATAGCCTGGCGTTGTAATCTAGGAGATCTTTCATCTCAAACCTAGGATAATCCGCGTAGCCGGCGCTGTCCGGCCGCTCTCGGTCCCACGCCCACTTCTCTTTCAGATTTGGCGCCAGCTCGCCCTCCATCATTTGCACGATGTACTTGCCCAGTACAGGGAAGAATTTGTAGCCGTGGAAGGAACCACAGGTGGCAACATAGAGTCCCTTAGCTCCCGAATGGGGCGAAATGATGAAGTCGCAGCTGGTCGTAAAAGCGTCCCTGCATTTAAGATTAGTCATTGCGCTAATCTTCAACATAACTGGCGGACGGGTTTCATGGGACTTACCAGCAAATACGGTGCTTCTCTTGCTTCCAATCTGCCGCTTTCTTCCCGTAGAACACCTTGTTTGCATACACAATGTCCTCTTTCAGGGGGTTTGAAACCTTCCACTGCGCATAGTCTGGCTCTGGCGGTGGGGCAGAGAGCTTCTTACCCGGTAAGACTTCTTGCACATTCGTGAAGATTTTCTGTCCCCACCATTTTAATTCCCGATCCTTTGTCGGCGGCAGGCTCCCGATAAAAGGGCCTGTCTCAACGCGATATCCTTGCACGCCAACTGGCATGGTCTTGAACTTCTCGTACGACTTGTCGTCGAGTGTGACCATACCGGTGGTGATACCGCCAGCGACGATGCGGTCCCCTGCGCTGATGGTCTTGTTCCCACTGCTCTGTGCGCTATGCTCTAGCAGCTTGGCCGTGTATGCTCCCGTCGACAGAATGGTGTGCGTGGCCTGGAGGACCTGACCGGACTTGGTCTTGACACCAGTGCAAACACCCATGTTGTCGAGGGTCACTGTAGCAACCTCACCTACAACGTATTTGACACCCAGCCTAATTGCCTCTTTGGTGACGGCCCTCAGGGCATCACCGGCGTGAGCGAAACCGCTGGTCCTGTTGACCAGCACCTCTTTGGCGCCCTCATAGTCGGCGTCTTCAAACAGGCCTCCGTAGAGTTTCTTAGCTTTCTCCACACTGCATGGCTCGAAGTCAACGAAAATTCTTCAATTTCCAGTGTCAGACCTAACTCACGGGACAGCCTGCAGATCAGCCTTTCTGCCAAGCTTCTTGTAGTTGTTGATCACATCCTGGGCGTAGTCCGTACGGCAAATCCAGTAGATACCCGTCTCGACAAAGTAAGGCTTCCATAGCGGATCAGTCTTAAATGCATCCTGCGCCTCCAGTGCCAGTGCACAATAGTCAATGTCATCGTAATCAGCGCGCACAACTTTGTTCCAATCCCACGACGCTGCTACGCGACTCTCTGCGTCGTAAGCATCGCGATCCACGATTGTCACGGATGCGCTTGGGTATTTCTTGATGAGATGGTACGCTGTAGAGACACCAAAGACCCCAGCTCCAACAATGAGATATGATGGGTTGCTGGAGGCCATGTCGCGAAGAACAAAAGGGATGGATAGTCGCACAAAGACAGAACTGGGGTTAAGTTTCAGCCGACGATCGAAGTTGGGCGATGGTGAGAAGTTGACAATTGCAAATAATGAATTTCAAGCTTTCGTGCGGGTCATCAAATATTGACCGAAAAAAAAAAGTACGAAAATTGGTAAAGTAGGCTGTGATGCTATTTCCATGATGCATCTCATAGGTAGCCTGCCGCACTGTATACCTGGATTCAGATTACCGGGATAGAAAGTAGAAACTACTCTCCACCTAGACACGTCTATCACCGAACGATCGCCGGAATGAACTAGACAAGGGGTTCTTGCCAACATGTCTGCGACACCACCTGGGCAGGATTCAAGCTACGGAGTGTCACGTCCGATAACGTATCTGACGCTTCGTGAGCCGCATGACCCGCCAAGTCCGTTCTCGGTGTGGCATTATCAGCCCCGCATAAAGTACCGAGGCAGTATCTCCGTCTAACGGCCTGGGACAACCGGTTACTGTACCTGATTTACAGGTATCTTTTTTGGGGTGGAGGGACACTACCACAAAGGATCTGGTCGTGGCAAGATTGTGATCTGCCTTATACCGTGCTATCGCACGACCACGTTGTAGGACACTTCTCAATATCCATTGGGTGTTGCGAAGAGATCGAGATACGAAATGCCGTCGACTTCTTTGATTCAATGGCGTGATTGAGTAACACGGTTGCTGAATTTGACTTATAAACGCAAGAATAAAGCACATTACGAAACAAGTATCCGACATTGTGGAACAGGATAGTGCGGAATTGGATCTCGCATCCATCCTGGAGGCTGTCTTCTTTGGAACTCGTCTATCATTGCCATTGCCTTGCACGCTTGTCAGAAATATGGGGCCAAGTCTTGCGGCTCACCGCAAGCACTGGACATGGAGAGGTGTAGACTTTGTAAACATCAACAGCGCGGACCGAAGAAAGCATATGCAAGAGTGGCGCTAAACGACTCATTCGAGTGAGTGATCATTGATCTCTTTGACAGATACCAAGATCATCCACGTCTCTTTTTGTGGTGCAGATCCACAGATGCCCCAAGAGATAGTACATCGGATCTGGCGGTATGTGACGGGTACGGCACCACGGCACCACGGCACTTTCCTGTCCAGAATTTGCCAGCCGCTAGAATCGCTGGGCGTGAAGATGACGGTTTGGTTCGTGTTGGCCCAGATGAGGCCAAGATAGCCACATGACGATACCCATTACTCACTGACACGTAGTCTAACCGCAAGCACGGCCTGGGGGAGTTCATATTACATAAAAATTACCGCCATATGCATGCCCCAACGCACCAGGTGTGGAGGAATTGGTAGCTCGTGACGAGCCGATGCAGAGACCCCGGAAATCTACTTCGTTCCCCAGCCCGAACGATTGTGCACGCCCCAGGCATGGTCTAGACCACGGCGGTTGCTTTAGGGCTAGCGTACCTCATTACCACGCGCCTCTCCGACCAACGGACGCATCAAGTGTTGTTTATTACTAACCCTGCCTTATCATATAGAGTTGGTGATGTGTTGAAAGCTTCTGAATCGAGATTTGCATTAGCTGTCGGCATTCCAAATTCACAGTCAATCGCCCTAGAATTGCTGCATTCTACCATGGGGTGAGATGCTGCACAATTCTACGAATACTCCGACATTCGATCACCGAGCAAGCAATGAAATATGAGATCCCTAGCAGGGACGTGATCATGTTTGTGATTCTTGCAACTTCGGCAAGCGAGAATATAATTTCTTCAGAAATCGTGACAAGCAAGCTCCAATGAATCCATCAGAACGACTTCAATGAGAAACAACGCTGATACTGGCAATCTTGAGAATGATCCCGAAACTATAACGATCGACTGTTGCAAAGACCACAATGCATCTTTCACCCCAACTGTGCTGACATCGATCATACTGGTCCAAGAGAAAGTCTCCCAGAGACATCAAGACACACATGACTCCTCTGCGCCAAAGGCAACCATCAAAAGTGGCAACAATTTCACCATCCTCCAACCGCAGCCTACCAAGCCAACGGGCCCTTCTCGTCAAGAGTTGAGCAACTCAGCCCTGAGCAGAATGTGATGTCTCTCTCAGCAGCATCTGCATTGTAATCTCCAAAGGTTTGCCTTGCCGGCCAAATTTCCTTCTTCGTAGCCTTCTCCTTGTTCCAATGCTCAGTGACCGCCTCGCGGCACAGATTCTGGAAGAAGAGAGGGCCTTTCTCCATACGTGGGTGCATCTCGCCGTTCACAAAGACTCCAGCGTTCACATTGCGTTGTGCCGCGTCGCAGAGGACCTTATCCTCGGACATGATGCGCTTGTACATCTGATTGACTAGTTGGAAGTTCTCTTCCGTTGCGTTCTTGTTGCGAAAGACTTGGTAAGACATGGTGGACCTGCTGGCCGAGTGCGGGATGAAGCGCTGAATGAAGAAGAAGTTGGGACTGTGCGAAGTCGTCAGCACGTGAACTGATAAAGTTGTCATTTGTGATTAGGATTTCGAGGCTACTCACGTGACATTGCTCGAGACGTTGGGAAAGTGATAGGTCGGTGCAACGACCAGTCCCTGGTCCCTCTGCTCAGGTTTTGTGGCAACATTGTGAATGATGTATCCACGCTTCGTCTCAACGTTGTAAGCCTCCAGGTCAGCCACCGCAGGGATATCGGGGTGTGTTGTCTTGCAGTGATAGCACTCGTTATAGTTGTCAGCCAGGATCTTCCAGTTATAGTCGCCGTCCATCTGCCAGGCGTGGTCGAAGACATATTCATCGAAGTTGAAGTCCTTGTACTTCTCCTGGGTGTCGGCGCCGGCGAAGTCGTCCTCCCACGCCACCTCAGGCGTTTCTTTGGCGTCAAAGTTGACCCAGATGAAGCCATTGTTGTCAATGTGGGTGTGGATGTGGAAAAGCCCATTCTTGGATTTGTCGAAGCCCTCGAGCTCCTGGTAGCCGGGAGCTTTTGCCAAGTTGCCGCTGAGACCGTACGACCAGCCATGATATCTGCATTTGTGTTCTGTCAGTACATTTGGAGTATAAAATTGGGAAACTTGGCCATATTGATGGCGATTATGACTTTACTGACCTGCAAGAGAATATCATTGACGTTCCCTTCTCCTCATGAACGATGGGATAGGCGCGGTGCCTGCAGATATTGTGGAAGGCGTTGATTGCGCCCTTGCGGTCACGGGCGATGATAAAGTTGAAGCCAGCGACTTCAAAATTGAGCCAGTCCCCTGAGTTGGGGATTCTGATCTTGTGGGTGATGAGTTGCCACCTCCGAGAGAAGATGGCGCGCTTCTCCAGCTCGTACATCTCATGAGAGGTGTACCAGCCAGCGGGCAGAGCCCGAATGGGCGCCTTGTCTTCGACGGGCCTGGAGCGATACCCTGCTAGGCCGCCGAGATAGCTGAGTACTGTCGCTGACATTGCAACTAGCAGTATATGTGTATGATGGACGCGAAAATGATTCAAGCACAGAGCAAGGACAAGCCCTTGAAAGATTGCGATTCAGCTGAGATCTATGATATTTGATGGAAGTGCTGTCTGATGATCAGGAGCGGATGGGTGCCGTCGAGGCCAATGCCCTCATATACTCATTATCTTCATCAGGACCCAGGCGAGTGGCATCAAGCTCCCGATATCAAAGGGACGGCGGAAGGGTGGCGACAAGCCAGGATGAGCAGCTCCGCGCCGACCCTCTCGAGCAGTGAGCACATCGTGAAGCCGTGACTGGATGGAGACCAGGCCCCCAGGAATGAGGAAGCGGAAATTGCGCTGCCTCGCCAACGCCCTGGCGTGAAAGAACTGAATCTGGATAGATACGACAACGGAACAAAGCAAGTCTCAGATAACCTTGTGTATAGGTACTGGGTAGGTACCTGCCCCGGAAATCACTTTTAGCGCTCGTGCCTGAAACCATGGCCGTGCCCAAGCTCACCGTTGTCGGTATTGAATCAAGCCCCGTGCCCAGTTGGCTGACGCGCCGCAAACGATACGCGATACGAGCCCCAGACTTTGATGGTCTCGCAATAGTGCGTGTACAGTGTGGGAAATACTCACCGCACACCCATAAACAAGCTGATAGGGTAAGGCGTGCTTATCTATCTAACCAAGTATGGGACATTATAGGCGAAGTGAGATTTGCCTGAATCGGTAATCAAAGTCGGGTGCAGTGGACTATAATGCTGTCTCCTATATCAATCCTACACAACAAACAATTAGGTTACTACACGTCTTGCAAGTTAGACACGATATGTTGAGCTCTGTCACTATATACGCATTGAGTAGATTCGAGAAGAATGTGTATGCCTCAGCCACCGCTTGAATCATGTAGTTCGAGGTTTGATATTCCATGAATTAGATGATCGAAAGTGGTGTGCAGGATGTGAATGAAAGAATAGGATGGAGGGGAGAACGGGGAGGGTGGAAGGGGAGATGGATGGAGGGATGGATGCAGTTCGCCTCACTCGCTGGTGGCAGCAGTATCAAAGTTCCCAATATCGTTTGTACACATGGTGGGAGGAGCTTCCCCCCATTATGCGCCAGTTTGGTGGCTGGTAGTACCGGGTCCGGGATACGCTCGGCCATGGTCACCTCCTACAACGGAGGCGGCACTGACGATCACGGGGACTTGGTATGTGCTGGAAGTACCTCTGACATGGCGACTCGGTATGGCGGTGTTGCTGATTTTGGCCATCAAGTCGCAGACTTGCCTCAGGTCAGCAAAATGAAGTTATCGTGAAGTCTACAGGTCTGGTCACAGGGCGCGAGTCAAGGCACTGACGGGCCAGTCAGCAGACGCGTGACTGGGTAAAGATAGAACCAGATCAGGGATGTCCTGCAGCTTCGCCTCGGCTGGATACCGACAACGGATGGAACTAATTTAGCGTGATGTGGCAGGAAGGTCTGGATGGATGACAGACAGCGTCCCGGGAGGACCGATTGATGGCAGCTTGGGCGTACTTTTCAGCACACCTAATTGATCGGCTGCGTCTGCGAGTACCGCAAGGGTACATATGCCGTATAAGTGCCTAGCTATTGGACAGGTTTTGATGATATCACACCGCAGTCTGCGCTTGCCAGCTCCACCAACTTGACATGACATCGACGTTGGAAGCCAGACTTGGCCCACCGAAAGCCACGACGTCTGACAACGACGCCGACCACCCACATTCCCTGCAGATAAGCATCGGGGAGGGGTGGGGGAGGGGGGGTGTCTATATCAGGGAGGTGACACGACAACGGAACATGGGGCGGCCGGAAAACCAGAGTCCCAGAGAACTAGAGAACCAACACCCAGCTTGCAGATAAGGCTGGGCGTGCTGCGCAGATCAGGAACCGACAACGGACGTTGGGACAGTCAAGGCAGATAAGGTTAGTCGGGCTGGCCCGAGCAACTTCACCCGCCAAGACGCGGGGATGGACGCAATGGCCGCGACTGGCCAGAGGCAGTCCCTTATCTCGCAGCCCACATAGAAACACATGGTAGGACCATGTCCCGAACAATGTCCGAGCGGGCTTGGATCAGCCGTGATGGCAAATACGCTGCACAGTATGGAGCATAGTGCTTGAACCAGTCAGCTGAGCCTCAATATCTGTGGTGCATTGTATGTTTATAGACTGTATACAATTGCAACAGGCATCTCGATGGCAACGAAGATTGCTGCTAGTGCTGGTCTCCCTGAAACGTCTGCTTTCCCCAGGCATTGGCTGATGACAGCGTACTACCGAGATATATCATGTGGTCAAATCAGGGCAATATCACCATGGACGTGATCTCTGAACAAAAGTGTATGTTGAGCTGATGACGACCGCGTCTTCTTTAGCATTTTGCTCGAAAATAAAAACATCCCCTTCTTCTTGCTGTGCTACACTTCCTCTCCCTCCGTTTCCCTCACTTCTGGAATTTGTCTCTCTCACCCTTGCCACATTTATTTCTCATCCATCCCTTCTCTTGCCCTAAATCAGCCAACATGGGCTCCGTGGTCTACCCTGAAGCCAAGCGTGTCGTCATCATCGGAGCAGGCATCGTCGGTGTTAATGTCGCCGACGAGCTTGTCGAGCGAGGATGGACCGACATCACAGTAGTCGAGCAGGGCCCTCTGAGCATGCCCGGAGGGTCAACATCGCATGCTCCCGGACTTGTTTTTCAGACGAACCCTGACAAAACCATGACGAACTTTGCCAAGTATACAGTCGAGAAGCTGCTGTCGCTTCAAAAAGATGGCCAGAGCTGCTTCAACCAGGTCGGCGGCCTGGAGATCGCAACAACACCAGAGAGGCTTGAAGAGCTAAAGAGGAAACACGGACTAGCCCAGTCGTATGGCGTCGAGGCCCGTGTGATTTCAAGAGAAGAGTGTCTAGACCTTTACCCGCTTCTCGACAGGGAAAAGGTACTCGGTGGCTTGCACATTCCCAGTGACGGCTTGGCGCTGGCCGCTCGCGCCGTCCAGCTTCTGGTTGAGCGCACAAAGGCGGCTGGCGTTCGGTACCTTGACTTGACCCCTGTGACCGGCATCGAGAGGGCTCAGGGCCGCGTCACCGGTGTGACCACATCCAATGGAATAGTCCCAGCCGACATTGTCATCTCCTGCGGCGGCTTTTGGGGCGTTGAGCTGGGCGCCATGGTCGGCCTCAAAGTCCCTCTTGTCCCCCTGGCCCACCAATACGTCAAAACAGCATCTGTGCCAGCCTTGAAAGAGCGCAATAACCCGGAAAATGGAGCATCGCTGCCCATTCTGAGGTACCAAGACCAAGATCTGTACTATCGTGAACACGGGGACAAGTACGGAATCGGTTACTACGGCCATAAGCCAATGCCCTTTGTGGCAGCAGATCTGGGTGTCACAGCTAAAGAAATCAACGACAAGAATATGCCTTCCCGTCTTGACTTCACCCCACAGGACTTTGAGCCAGCATGGAAGCTCACGCAGGAGCTTCTCCCATCCACTAAAGATGTCGAGATACAGGACGGCTTCAACGGCTTGTTCTCTTTCACGCCAGATGGTGGATCCCTAGTAGGGCCGCATCCCACCTTGGAAGGTTTCTTCGTCGCAGAGGCTGTGTGGGTGACGCACTCTGCTGGTGTGGCTCGGGCTGTTGCCGAAGTGCTCACAACCGGCAAGTCCTCGTTCGACCTGGCCTCTGCGGACCTCAACCGCTTCGAAGAGGTGCAGTTGACCGATGCGTACATCTCTGAGACATCGCAGCAGAACTTCGTTGAGATATATGACATCTTGCATCCGCTCCAGCCAAAAGAGTCTCCACGCAGTCTGCGGACCTCCCCATTCTTTCCCCGCCAGAAGGACTTGGGTGCTTTCTTCCTAGAGGCCGGTGCTTGGGAGCGGCCGTACTGGTACGAGGCCAATGCAAAGCTCCTAGAGACGATTCCGTCTGAGTGGAAAGCCCCTGAGCGCGATAATTGGTCTGGGCGTTATTGGTCGCCCGTCGCGGCGGCGGAGGCATGGAAGACGCGGACGGCCGTGGCCATGTATGACATGACCCCTCTGAGACGCCTCGAGATATCTGGCCCCGGCGCAGCAGACCTTCTACAACGAGTCAGCACGGGTGATGTGAGCAAGAAACCGCTCCCAAAGACGGGGCCGGTCACTTACACGCTCTGGCTCGATGGAGAGGGCGGCGTGCGGTCAGACGTTACCGTGGCGCGTATCGA
Source organism: Diaporthe amygdali (assembly GCF_026229845.1). NCBI lineage: Eukaryota > Fungi > Ascomycota > Sordariomycetes > Diaporthales > Diaporthaceae > Diaporthe > Diaporthe amygdali. The sequence goes on from NW_026517072.1 coordinate 231,347, forward strand.
GGACGAGCTTTTCCAGGTGGGCTGCAACACGCCAGTCGACACTGTGTACATGAAGGAGGAGGCTCGCAAGCAGGCGGCAAAGGACCCAAGCAAGTGGGCTCATGTTAAGGACATCACCGGCGGGACCTGCTGCATCGGGCTGTGGGGCCCTCTAGCGCGTGATGTGGTGACTCAAGTGAGCAACGACAACTGGAGCACCAAGGCACTGCGATACTTTCGATGTAAGCGTGTTTCCATTGCGGGCATCCCCGTCACGGCCATGAGGCTGTCATATGTCGGCGAGCTGGGCTGGGAGCTTTACACCTCTGCTGAGCATGGTCTGAAGCTCTGGGACGCTTTGTTCAAGGCTGGCCAGCAGTTTGGTATCATTGCCGCAGGTCGGCAGGCATTCAACTCACTACGGTTGGAGAAGGGATACCGAGCATGGGGCACAGATATGACCACCGAGCATGACCCCTTTGAGGCGGGAGTAGGCTTTGCTGTGAAGTTGGACAAGGATGGTGGATTCGTTGGGTCAGATGCCTTGCAAGGAAGGTCTGCAGAGACAAGCAAGAAAAGGTTGAGGTGTTTGACCGTTGATGATGGAAAATCAGTCGTTTTAGGCAAGGAGCCTGTGTTTCATGGCAGCAGCAACAATGCTGTAGGCTATGTGACAAGTGCTGCATATGGGTACAGTATTGGAAAGCCCATAGCCTATGCATGGCTGCCAGGTTCACTTGGCGAGAGTGATTCCGTTGAGATTGAGTACTTTGGGCAGCGGGTTAAGGCCACCATTACTCCTGAGCCGTTGTTTGACCCCAAGATGGAGCGTCTACGAGGGTAACGGACATATGAATAAAGTCATTTCGCCTCTTGAGCTGCACTAAAAAGACTTCCGCCACTCAATACAAACAGCATTGAGAAGTCGCTTCCAAGATGCCACTGAATAGGCCTCAAATGTCTCCTCCGTAGTGTGGTGCAGCCCGGCAGCCGGCAGACAACACAGATGTTCGGCTGCAGCCTGAACGGTATTTGACTTGCTTCTTTTCAGAACAACCTGTCTGGGATAATATTCTGATAAAGACCATTCTATAGACTAACCTCCCGTGAATAACTTCTTGTAGGATAATCTCTTAAAGGATAGAATTATCTTCTGTAGAATAATATTCTTATGGGATAGTCTTCTTTGGGGATCTTCTTGTGGGATAACCTTCCTGTGGGATAACCTTTTTGTGGGATAAATTTCTTGTGGGATCTTTTTGTGGGAGAGCTTTCTTGTGGGGTAACCTTCTTGTAGGATAGTCTTCTTTTGGGATCTTCCTGTGGGATAACCTTCTTGTGGGATAACTTGTTGTGTAATTATCTTGTGTGAGACTTGTTTTTGACTATGGATTCTTCCTGGACATTCTGTGCCTCCTTAAAAGCCTCTGTCGTAGACTTTCTTTTGTAAATCTGTGTTGAAAATTTCTGCACAAAACTCAACAGAAAGCAGCGGCCATGCAAATAGTATACGTGTTCCTTGTACAGGACTTGTATCCGAGGGACCAAGCACCTCATCTCATGTTCATCTGCTGAGAGGTGTGTTTACTATGAACTCAGATTAAAAAACTACTGCCGTGTAAATCGCGTGTGCAGCGCTTCTCGTTCCGCTTTTGAGCAACTTCCTCAAGCTACAATTCAAAGTTGCCTTCGTCTCTTCTTTTCGCTTCCTACCTCTCTCTCTCTCTCTGTGTGTGTGTGTGTTTCTCTCTCTCTCTCTCTCTCTCTCTCGCCCCCTACCATTTCCTTTTTTTCAAAACAGACTTTTTGCAGCCCACACATACTCCTTTCCCTTTCTTTCCTTTTCCTTACTCGTGTCTGTCAACTTGGGTTGCTTTCCTCCTTTTCCCTCGCTACTATCACCGTACCCACGACGCCCTCGTAAGTTTCCTTCCAGATTTCACTTGTCCTTGTGCCACCCTTTTGACCAATCTTGCCAGCGACAGCAACATCAGAGCTCAGAAGGTATCGTCAAGTTTCCCCAAACCATTGAAGTCCAAGCGGACTGGTAGACCACTGGCAAACGCTGTCAAGGGCCAACCCAACCAAAGCTCGACCTACCCAAATGATCCTTGTCCCCCTTTCCCGTTCACCAAGAAAGCCTTCAGACTGCAAAGACTGTCAAACTGACATTTCGCTACCAACATCATAGACTGTCCGAGACCGACCCCAACCGCGACCGACCACGACCGACCCCTACTCACCCCGACAACCTCGTACGAATCCTTGAAGATGCCTGCGCCAGTAAGGGCAAGCCGTCTAAAGGCAATCCGCCGCGCCAACAGGCGCGTCATGTCGAGCCTCTCTATGGAAAGGCAAGGCTTTGGCGTCCACTGGGACGCCGTAAAAGAGTCCAGATACAGGCTACAAGTCGCCGACGCAGAGTGCCAGAAGATGTGCAAGTTTGTCCTTGCGGCCATCCAAGAGCAAGGCCTGCACATCAACGAAGTCCCTGTCAAGTACTTGGGCAGGGCCACCAAGTGGCAAGACGACGAGATTGCCAACAAAACTCGAAAAATATGCGACAAAACCCGCCAGCGGATGTCAACCCGCCAGCACGTCAGTGTTTGGACCGCTGACGACGCCAGCGAGCCCAACGATCCGGCCAATCAGCCAGAAGCCGACCCAGACGGGCAGTAACAGCCCCCGGTCGACCCCGACAACCCCCCAAGCATCCTGGTGGGCGACCAGATCAAGAAATACAACGCGAAATCATACACAAACTGGCTCGGCCCAGAGAAGATGCGGCTTCGCAAGGAGCCGTCTACCAACCAGTGGCAATGCCTCATAGATTTTCCTGACGGCCCGCATTTGTTTCCCATCGACCTTTTGGAAGCCTCTGGCCCGGACAGATACAACTGGCATGAGACAATTGTGTGCTTCGACAAGGCGGCCTCGGTCGCACAGGTACCAACGTCCATCCCCGAGCCACACTTTTCGGAATGCGTACACAAGGTTCGAAGCTGCAACCCTCGCTTAAAGCCCAGCCAGCAGGCGTGCTACGACAATTTGGAGCGCTGCATCAAGCAGAAGAAGCCGACACATATGGCTGACTTAGTGGCACCAGCTCGACATCGGCACCGACCTTGACATAGAGGAACGGGGTGCTAACGGCCGCAACAATGACCACTCCTCTGTACCAGGTCACTACCTGGGCATCACCGACGAAAAGATGTAGGAGGACATCTGAGCGGGGACCGCCTACTACTGGAATCGAGTCAATTATTGCGGCGCACGAGCCCTAGGATCCGACCACCATGTCTTGACCTTTCACGATCGTTATTTTAACAGCAGTCAACCACCGAAAAGCACTGCCGGGAACGGTCTCCTGTGGCTGTTAGCTGACTCTGGCCGGATAATGGCTCACGCAATTTTCATTGCATCTTGCACTGTCACAATTAGCTTTCCTTACCCCCCCCCCCCCATCATGCCGTTTAATGCTGCGAACATCAGCATTAGATTGTGATTCTTCAGCACAAAAAGTCATGGTGGACTGGCCGTTTGAGCGTATCGGTGGATGCATGCAAATGGGATCACGCATTTGAACCTTTGGCCAGTGGGTGCACTCAAATATGGGAGGGTTATGCAGTTCAGTCTTGGGCCGGTCACAGCATTGGGATGCCTTATTTTTTTTCGACAAGGCTTCACGCTTGGTAAGTTATTCAATATCACCACCAGAATGGCAGTTAGTGTTTGGGTTTCGTAACATTCCGTCCCCGCGCCATATGTGCTCAATTGAGTGACTGTGTCTTCCGTGTCATACCGCACTTTGAGGTTCATGAGGCCCACCAAGATAAGCTCCCTTCGGTTGGGACCGATTCTAGTCGTCAGCCATACTTCAAGTGTATTTAAATCGGCTCGCGCAAGCTGGAATTGTTTAACCAAGACGCGAATGGAGCAGAATCAATAACGATCATCATGGCCAATTCAAGCTCTAGTTGTGGCGCCGATAGCCCACATAATTCCGCAGTTCAGGCGCGCGCGGCCACAGGCAATGTGAGCAAACAAACATACCTGCCTCGCCATAACGCCCTCCTCTGGTCCCGAAAATTCCCTATCAACGAGACTTCTTATTTCACTTTGGTCTTCTCTAAGAGCGGACTCGGTCTTAATAGACGATCTGGGCTTTGTTCCTGTCTAGTATGACATGTTGGTGAATCTTGTGTTATAATGTGGCAGTAGAAGGATTGAATCCAGCAAATATCGGGCAGACTGCAGACATGAAGGGGAGCTAAAGGGCTATACTTTTTTGAAGATTGGCGAAACCCACGCTTGAGTGTCCTGTCTGGGCGTAGTTTGTCTGCAGTATGCAATCAATTAACCAGCGAGAGCCCCAGGTTCGACGGATCGTCCGCTGATCCTCGCAAAAATGATACGGTGAGCTTCGGGCTGAGAAGATGGATTTGAAGATCAGTTTGCACACAATTTTGTTTCTCGCGTTCCGCAGGCGCGCCTTGTTCTTTTCTCTCTTTTTTTTTCTTCATAAATATAAAGTTCCCAACTTCGTTAACTTAGGAGTGGCTAAGTCTTCACTTCTCACGTGTGAGTCAAAGAAAGTTTGTATTTCCAATCTAGGCCCGCAATGGACACACATAGAGATTCTCAGTCTTCCTCATCGTCTACCTTTACCTTGTTCTCTGCACATTTTTGTAAAGCTGGAATAGCAATCCCTGTCCACAAGGTCAAGGCAATCACCATGGCCAACCCGCTACCCCAGCCATGCGTCTCTTTGAAATGTGGTGCCTGGGAGCTAGCAAACTGGATCTGCTGGAACGGAATTGCAACTGCACCACCCACGGCTGTCATAAAACCCAGGATAAATGCCCTTTTCTGCTGATCACCTCCACAAGTCTCGTTCGTCCAGCCAGCGAGTAACGGCGTGTAGCATCCATAGCAACCGCATAAGATAAAAGCTGCCATTTTCAGACGGTGGGGAACATCCCAAACAGTGAGAATAACATAGCAAACTGCTAGCAACGTCCCAACGGCAAGACACACGGGCCCTCGTCGTCCAATTTTGTCTGCGATAAAGCCCGAGCTGAGCATGAAGGTGAAATTGACAGCCCCAATGGCGGTTGGGATGTTGTTGATCTGTGGAATGGTGTACATGCCTGTGCTCTTGAGATAAAGTGTGAAATACTGCATTACGTAGTTTCCCACCGTCAAGGACCAGAGAGAATATCCCATCACAAAGGCGTAGACCTGCCACGACGTGAAGATGCGCCGGACAACTGTCCAGTCGAGTTTCCCAGCAGGTGTACGGCCTTCCTCTTCGATGCGTTCTCTGGCACGTTGTTTTTCCCAGTCATTGAGGTACCAGGCCTTGGTGGTGTGTGGAGTATCCGGATAGCAGATCTGGATTCATCAGCTACGATTCTAAGTTGACTGTGAGTGGATGAGGGCAGCACTTACAGCACCGTAAATAGCTACAGGCACTGCCAAGATGAAGTCGAAGATAAATAGCCATCGCCATGCAGAAAGGCCACCCCTACCCTCCATTCCGGTGTACAACGCGGCCTGAAGGTACCCAGAAAACATCTGACCCAGGACACCTGAGATGACGAACAGGGCCGAACGCCGAGCTAATTCACTTTTGCGGTACCAACAACCGAGAGTGTAGGTTATGCCGGGCCAAGCAGCGGATTCGAAAAGACCGATACAGAAGCGAAGGGCATAGAACTGAGCGGCCGTATTGCACTTGTAAAGGAACAAAACAAACAGCGACCAAGTCATCAGGCAAGACGGCAGCCAGATGCGCGGTGGGACAACAGTGATGATGAGATTGGCGAAGGACGCGCCGATAAGGGTGCCGATGGTGAAGTAGGTGTTCATCCAAGAGAGTTCATTGCCAGGACCAAAACCCAGCTCCTCTGACATTCCGGATGAGTAGGCGTTAGTGACATTATTCCCATCTAGCCACTTGATGAAAAAGCATAGACACGAGTAGCTCAACAGAAACCAATCAAGCTTGAAGATGAGTCGCTTCTCCTCTGCTGATGTCCCCGGCTCGTGCCAGTGAAACCAACGCCGAGTCTGTGTCTCCTTCTGGGTGGGTGTTGCATTGCCGTCTTTGGATTCACCGTCAGAATCCCGGGTGCCGGATGTCGGCTCCACTGCCGCCGTGGCCGTGGTGACTTCTTTCTTTGCAGACATCCCTAAAAGAAATATTGGCTGCTGTGAACCAACGGGCTAAAACCCAGGCCAGCAGCGTGGGAGGCAGGCTTGAATTTTAACCGGCAATGAAAATGATTTTCCATGGAATGATATCGACAGTCGACTTGAATTTGCCAGGCAAGATCCCGAAGTCGGGATAAAAAGCCATGACATGCGAGCACGCCATGCACCCTGTCACGCTGTTGATTCCGATTATGCTCGGGTGCCGGACGGGCACCAGTGGGTTGCCCACGCCACCCGAGTCAGACCATCCCGGCCCGAGCCTTTGACCTTTTCCAGTTCGATAACTCACATGGCTATTGAGAGCGGCTACCACTACTCAGGGCCGATAGGTTCTCTCACATTGGAGAGGACACTGACGAGCATAACATGAATGACTTTGTAGAAATCAACGGTGCCAGCCTGGCCTATCGCCTATGTGGTCCCGACGGTGGTCCACTTATAATCACACTCCATGGTGGCCGGGGAATGGGTAAGGAAAACGCTCTCGAACAATTCGGCCGGTTGCTTGATAATTAATAAGGCCGCAGGTGACCACCGATCGGACTTCAAAGCATTTAGCCCCTTGTGTGCCAAATGGCGAGTGCTCTCATTCGACTACCGAGGACATGGACGGAGTTCCCGAACCAAGCCTTACACTTTCGATCAACTAGTAGACGACATTGAAGGCATTCGACAACACTTTGCTGGAGACAAAGACCAAGTTATCGTTTGTGGAGGTAGTTTCGGTGGGTTTCTCGCGCAGCAGTATGCCATCAAGTACGCTTCCAAAGTATCTCATCTGATACTGCGAGGGACTGCTGCTTCACATCATCGTATGTCACTTTCTCGACTATTGAGCTGCTACGACTGAATGTCCTTTAGATGAAGATGCTGCCATTGAAGTCCTTAAGCAGAGGCTGAACAGGGCGCCAAGCTTTTCGGTTGAGATGCTAAGGGATAAGGTGTTCGGAGTCTTTGAAAGCGATTTGGAGTTCAGACTGGTTCATCTTGCCATGCTGCCTCTCTACAGCGAGAAATTCGATGCCAATGCGGGACTGCGGAGCTGTCTAGACAACACTTACAACTCGGAAGCGCACAGTAAGCCCAATCGCGGATGAGCGACCGAAACCCGACACTGATCACATCACGCAGATGACCTCTATTCTGAGAGCGAAAAGTATTTTGACTATAGAAATGACCTTCATCGCATCACCGCAAAGACTTTGGTAATTGTTGGCGACAAAGATTGGATTTGTCCCTTGGGTAAGTCTTGAGCAGTTACGATTGCAGTCTCCTCGACCATGTATGCTGGAAGGCCTTTATTGATTGAACCTGCAGGAAACTCCGAGCTCATCGCATCTAAAATACCAGATGCACACCTCTTTGTGGTCGAGAATGCCAATCATAGCGTGCACATAGAAAGGAATGAGGAGGTCTTGAGCCGCATACGTGCCCATTTAATGCCGTAAAGGAGACGCAAGCCCTCAAAGTTGTGAATCATGGTGATCTCAACAAGGTGCAGAGAAAAGTGTCCGACATACTAGATAGAATAGTACTTTGGTGGTGTCACCGGGACGACTTGCAATGGATTCAATTTCGAATGTGATGATAGAGACACCAAAGATTTGACAATGACGGACCATCTCCGTTCACATGACCCAGAAAAAAAAATCCATTTGCTGAGATTATCTGGCCCCATAAACTCGAAGGAATAAGAATTGGGGAAAGCTGAAGCGTAGCGGCCGGTTGCGGACCTCGACGGCAATGTGAAAAGTTGCAGCTCGCTAATTTGCGCCCCAGATGCATCGAGTATCCACTCTTCGGTACCTGCTTTTTGCATCGACAAGAACGTGAAGTCAAGACGCCTGCAACGTTCATTTCACAATAGCCCACTGCGACTCTATCCAAGTGCATAGTACCAGCCGTGTCCAGCATTAACGTCGGCATCGCTCTAGAGACCCCAGACAGCAATCATGGCAGCTGGCATACGAGTATCGATTGACCGTGGTGGAACCTTTTGTGACGTGATAGCACAGCTCGATGACCAAGACCCCGTCACTTTCAAGCTACTATCCGTGGATCCGGCGAATTATTCCGATGCTCCTACAGAGGCTATCAGACGTGTGCTGGAAATGGTCGATGGCAGGCCCATACCCATTGGCGAAAAACTGGACGGCTCGCGTATCTGTGTGTATATTGATCCCTTGTTTTGAAGGAGCTCCAGCATGCTTACTTCCCATTCATTTCAGCATCATGTCGCATTGGTACTACCGTCGCAACAAATGCCCTCTTGGAGCAGAAAGGCGAGCGATTTGCCTTCATCACGACAAAAGGTAAGCTTGGTTACAGAAAGCAAATGTCCGAAATGAGACATGAAAGGGACGAGTTAGCTACTAACTGTAATATTGTTAGGTTTCAAGGACGTCTGTGTCATCGGCGACCAAAGCCGACCAAAGCTATTTGATCTCAACGTGCGCAAGGCAAAAGCACTGCACGATACGGTCATTGAAGTCGACGAACGTGTGACTATTGAGGATTATGATCTGAACCCAACACCATTGGACAAGAGAGTGGACCCCACAGACAAGAGTCTCGTCCAAACGCCAAGCGGTGAAGTCATCCGGATTCTGAAGAGGGTCGATGTTGAAGAAGTTTGCCGACAACTAAATGACCTGAAAAATCAGGGTTATACTTCCCTTGCCATTGCCCTCATGCACTCCTATCTCTTTAAAGATCATGAACAACAGGTTGCTAAGATAGCCCAGGATATTGGCTTCAAGTTCGTCACGTTATCGTCGGAAACGAGTCCGAGCATCAAGCTGCTGAACAGGAGTAACTCCACATGCTCTGAGGCGTATCTTTACCCAGTGATAAGGCGATACGTTGAGAACTTTCAGAACGGTTTCAAAGTGCTGCCAAGGACTGTGGAGTTCATGTGCTCGGACGGCGGTTTGAAGCAGGCAAAAAGCTTCCGAGGCAACGAGGCTCTCCTCAGTGGTCCAGCTGGAGGTGTGGTTGGAATTGCAAGATCATGTTTTGACGAGGAGGAAAGGACACCACTCATCGGTTTCGATATGGGCGGAACTTCCACCGATGTCTCGAGATACGATGGAAAATATGACTACTTGACGGAAACGACGATAGCGGGAAGGCCGATCAATGTGCCCATGTTGAACATTGCGACAGTTGCAGCGGGAGGAGGCTCCATTCTCTTCGCACGCAATGGGCTACTGGTCGTCGGTCCGGAAAGTGCAGGGGCTCATCCCGGCCCAGCGTGCTACAGAAAAGGAGGGCCTTTAACTGTTACCGACGCCAACCTTTTTCTTGGTCGCCTCGTGCTGTCTTCATTTCCTTCAATATTCGGAGAAAATGCGGATAAGGCTTTAGACCCCAAGATTGTCGCTGAGAAGTTCAAAAACATCACAGAAGACTTCAACAAACAGACATCACAGCAATTGGCCCCAGAGGAAGTCGCCTTGGGGTTCCTCAATATTGCCAACGAAACAATGAGTCGTCCCATCAGGAATACTACAGAGGCCCGAGGCTTTTCACCGGAAGCACACAACTTGGTTAGTTTCGGAGGAGCTGGCGGACAGCATGCGTGCTCCATTGCGGACAAACTTGGGATCAAGCGTGTATTGATACATAAATGGTCATCACTTCTCTCAGCATATGGTATCTCACACGCTGAACTCCAATACGAAACCCAGGAACCTTATTCGAGCAAACTTGGCCCGGACTCTTTGGAGCCTGTTCGAAACCGCCTGGCTGGGCTTCGCACGCGAGTGGGTGGTGAATTGCTCAGCCAGGGAGCCAGCCAAGCGTCGCTGTCTTTCGACGAGTCCTTGGTCCTGCGGTATTTCGGTACCGACACCAGTATCACGATATCAAGGCCAGCTGATGAAGACTACGCTGCTGCATTCACACAGTACCATTTACGAGAATTCGCTTTTACATTGAATCGGGATATCATTATTGAGTCGGTGAAAGTGAGAGGAACGGGAAGCGTCGGGCCCACGCAGCGTGAAATGTTTCCGACACAGGAGCTTTTGGCGGTGAAAGCAGCTCCGCGCTCCACGAACCCATCCTGCCATCAGCAAGTCTATCTTGACGGTTGTTGGATGAACGTTGGTGTGTATCAGCTCGATACTGTCGACAAAAGCTCTGTGATCGAGGGACCGGCATTGATCATTGACAAGACGCAAACAATCCTCGTTGAACCCAAATTTCATGCCTACTTCATCACCAACCATGTCGTCTTGGAACGAATCGATGAGAAGGCCTTCTCACATGGAAGCGTCGCGCTAAGCGACAAAGTCAATCCAATCCAGTTGTCCGTGTTTGCCCACCGATTCATGGGGATTGCCGAGCAAATGGGCAACACACTACAGCGAACATCAATTTCCACAAGTATCAAGGAACGACTTGACTTTTCTTGTGCAATATTCTCACCCGACGGCAAGCTTGTTGCCAATGCTCCACACATCCCAATCCATCTTGGCAGCATGCAGTTCGCAATACAACATCAACACCGTCTATGGAAAGACAGACTCCGCCCTGGAGATGTTCTTCTGACCAATCATCCTCAGTGCGGTGGGACACACCTCCCAGACCTGACTGTCGTGAGCCCTGTATTTTTTGGGGATAGCATTGTGTTTTATGTCGCCTCCCGCGGCCATCACACGGACATTGGGGGACGAGGCATCACCTCGATGATGCCTGAGTCAAAACAATTGTGGGAAGAGGGAATAAGCATAGAGTCGATGAAGATAGTCAGTGGCGGACATTTCCTCGAGGATGATATCCGAGAAGCCTTTGCTGCAGCAGGTAAATTTCCCGGCTGTAGCGCAACGCGACGGATAGGGGACAATTTATCAGACCTCAGGGCTCAAGTCGCCTCAAATCAGCGTGGCATCGTGCTCCTCGGCAAGCTCTGTGACGAATTCTCTCTTCCAGTGGTGCATCGCTACATGGAGGGTATACAAGCAAATGCAGAATTTGCGGTTCGAGAATTCTTCAAGAAAATTGCCATGGATCATCCTGAGCCGCTGACGGCGACGGATTGGTTCGACGATGGCACGGCCATCAGCTTGAGTGTGATAATCGACCCCGAGACAGGATCCGCGACATATGACTTTGAAGGAACGGGACCGCAGAGCTGGGGCAATTACAACTGCCCCATTTCCATCACCCATTCAGCGATTCTATACACTATCCGGTGTCTGGTTGACATAGACATACCTCTTAACGAGGGATGTCTCACCCCAGTTGACATCCGCGTTCCTAAGGGCTCTATACTCAATCCTTCACCTACAGTCGCGGTCTGCGGCTCAACGCTGGCCAGTCAGCGCATCGTTGATACAATTTTGATGGCATTCGGTCGATGTGCCGCCAGCCAAGGATGCGCGAATAGTTTCGGTTGGGGCATGGGTGGACGAGACCCTGAGACGGGGCAAATTGTTCCTGGATGGAGCTATGGCGAGGCTTTAGGTGGAGGGGTGGGTGCCGGTCCCGGTTGGCATGGAGAACACGCCGTGAATGTGCACTCAACCAACACTCGAAATACTGATGCCGAAGTTATCGAAAAGCGAACCGCGGTACTTGTACGCCGGTATGGAATTCGCGAAGGCAGCGGTGGTCTGGGGGAGTGGAACGGGGGAGACGGTACAGTCCGGGAGATCGAGGCTCGTATTCCCCTTAAATTCAGCATCCTCAGCGATCGACGAGTGTACCAGCCATATGGTATGAATGGCGGGCTTCCGGGAAAGCAAGGCGAGAATTATGCCTTCAAGCTGAATGATAAAGGCGCATTGGAGAAGATTAACTTAGGAGGCAAAGCAGTAATCAACTTGCAAGCCGGCGAGATTATGCAAATTAATACACCGGGAGGCGGTGGCTGGGGTGGGCCGAAGACATAGGATGTGGCACTCCAGGGGTAATGCTAGAGGAGCTACGTCTAATATATGCATAGCCATATATCTCCCGCCTAGCCTGCGGGCGTGGTCGAAGTGGAAACTGCAAGATGCTCGCTAACTTCAATGTTTAGCCAACTTTTCTGCTATGATGCTCTTGATACAGCTTGTATATTTTATCATTTGTTTGATAATCTCAAATATCACAGTCTTACAAAGGCCTATCACGGGCGTCTGCTATAAGAAAGAAATCTGAGCCGTACACATGCGAGGGCTAGAATATTCAAACGAAAAGAGCGCCGAGAAAGCTTCTACAATAGCCTTAGAACTTAAACAAGCTAATATTCCATTTGGAAATCCCCTTCATTATCTCTCAAAAGTTACCCCTCTTCACGTTTCCAACGAATGGAGTCAATGATAGCCGCATGGTCTGGATAGTTAGGCGTCATTGTGATTCTCTCCTCTCTCCTCGGCCGTCCGCTCGTAACTGCTCCAATAGCTCCGGGATCGTCAGTAGTTCTAGTGGCATCCAAATATCAGATCTCCGTGTCCAAGTTGATCACTTCCCTTCCTTCATCCCCACTTTCATTTCCTTGATCGCCTTCAGAGGCCACATCAGCATTCATGGACTCCGTGCAACAGTGTTGGGCTTCTTCTTCGGAGCATGATTCTTCATCCTCCTCATATATATCTTCTATGAACCAGTACTGAGCAAAATTAACAATAAAAGACAGCCGCGAGTTCTTGTCCCACATGACACTGTACACGACACTGAGCGCACCGCGCTGGAACCTTTCCCATTCGGGGGTAATCCAAGCACACAGTGTGTGCTGGATGATCTCCCCTCAGCACAAAATTTGGTTCTCCAAGGCCCATATACTCACTTTCATGGCATTGGGTTGCACCTTCTTCACTTACATGTTGCATTTCCTGGACGACCCTATCTGGGCATAGGTACCACTATTTGGTTCCGGGGCCCCCAAGCTGACGACGGCTTGCGCCGTCGTGACCGATGTGTCAGAGTGTACAGCTGAGCAGGAGAAAGTTCGAAATGCTATCCAAGGCTTTCGCTCCCAATTCCCAACAGTGTCCGTCCACAACGAAAACCAAGGGGGGCGCGGGCGGCACCAACCAAGGTCCGGTGGACTCACTTTCTGTCCAAGTGAGACTTTACCTATTGCCATGCACAGCAAGGAGCTCGGCTTGTCCGTGACATCAGCCGCTCAGACTGCGCTGCCGTTGGTGGCTCGCACCCACGGGCAAGATGAATTATATATATTTCATTTTTCAATTGTAACAGCAATTTAAACTCAAATGCAATTTTTTCTCAAAAAAAGTCCTCATGACTTCCTATTATTACAAAATAAATCAGTTCACCTCGCCTTCAAATTACAGACCTGATAATTTCAGCAGCTCTATTCAGAGCCTCGCAGTATGCATCAACCTTCTTGATGCCACCTGTGATGGAAATGTTGACCTTGTCCTCCCTAATAGCGTAGCTCATCCACAATGCATCCTCCTCGTAGAGACAGAGGGCTGCATCCTCCACCTCGGCCTCGTTTCTCACCTGAAGCACTCGGCCCGGGAAGGCGCGCCAGAAGACGGAGTCCGTGAAGATGGCCGGCTTCTCCACTCCCTCGCCCTCGGGTAGCATCCCGCCCATGGTATCCCACATGCGCAGGAAGCCACGTCCCTCTCCAGCACGACGGATCTGCTCCTCCCACTCGCCAGCTGCTTTGATGAGAAGCCCCTTTTTCTTGCCCTTGCCCTTGTCCGTTTCCATGTTGCCAACACGCATGTCCAGTGCAGCTTCGCAGAACTCGACGACTGAGTCCGTCACCACCTGCACCAGCTCGGGACGGCCGCGATGGAAGTGTTGCGTTGACACCGGCTCCCAGCTTCCCGGATTGTGTCCGAAGTGTATCCTGTTGGCGAGTTGGATGGCCATGTCCATGCAGGCCTTGGCAGAAAGTCCTGTGCCGAGCGTGGCGTTGATGCCCAGAGAGGGGACTGTGTGCAGGGTGTACTTCTTCTTGGCCGTTTCTGAGGCATATATGGTACGCAGCTCGGACATTTGGGCTTCAATCTGGGGAGTGGTCTGCAGAGTGAACCTGGTAGCAGGGACGGGGCTGGTTTTGGCCACACCGAGTGCTGTCGGTACGTGGGACTGGATGGCGTCGTGAATGCGCTCGGTCAGGCGGGCGATGGTGAGTCCATCCACCATCGAGTGCTCTGATAATTGAGCAGAGCGCCCGTTTGCTGAAACGAGGAATTGGGTGGCCTTGTCGTGCCACCGGTTGAAGCCATTGCCGACGTAGCACTGCCTTACGCGCTCCTCGTTGGTGACCGGCCGACTTTCATCGAGGCAAACCACAAATGCGGCTCTCTCGATTGCTTGAATATACTCCTTGTTCGACTCACTGAGTGAGATGAGAGTGTCTCGGTTCGCCGCCCATGGGTCTCGCCAATCGGTAGTGAGTATCCCGGCCCAGGATTCTTGGCCGAGGTCGACGTGATCCAAAATGCCTTGGAAAGCATCTCTCAGCCGTTCATAGGATACATCCTCCTCCTCAAACCGAAGCGGGAGGGTGAATAAGTGTCCTTGCCGAAGGACGGCACAGTAGTTATTGCCAGGATACCTCTGCATCTCATCACAGCCGACACGTGGTTCACGGACAGTGTTAAAGATCCAATCCCATGAGTATGTGCAAAGTGCTCGGCTACCCAACCAGTCTTGGCTTAGAACCCTCGCAGAAACTTCCTTCTGGAATTGGAACGCAATCGTCGAGATCAATGCAGCCCGCTCCGCCTGGCGGTGCGGCACGGGACTGTCGTAGTGAGTATTGAGAAAGTTACCCCATGGAGCTAGAGGATGTCTGCGGGAGAGGTACAGCCCCTTAAGGTGCAGGTCTGCTAGCCAGCTGTCCATGTCCGGATTGCTGGCTCTTTCTCTGAGCTGGGCGTGTAACTGTCTCCCGAGACTGCCCGGTGCGGTGAAGTCGCGCACAGCCTGTTGTAGGCCCCTCAGCTCCTCGCCATTCTGCGCGAAGTGGGACACGTTTTGCTCGAGGCAGCTCATCGTTTCCTCCAAATCTATCAGGGGGTATTTGGGGAGCTCTTTCACTGCTCTGCAGCAGTCAAAGCCATGCGACGGCAATTCTGTGTCCGTGGCACGTTCAGAGGTCTGCTGAGATATGGACGTAGCAAAGGTGCCATTGGCGGCCTGAACAGGATCCTCTGCTGCTGCTTTGACGTCGTCACTGACCAACTTGGTTTTTTTTGTGACCAGCGAAGCGAGAGCATTGATACTCGATGCGCTGGAGATGTCTGAGGTCTGGACAGTAGCCTGCAAGGCTCGAAGAAGCCAGTTCTTTAGCTCAATGGAGACTAAGGAATCAAGGCCGATCATAGCCAGCGGCTGATTGACGGGCACATCATCTATAGCTCGGTCGAGGAATACCGCGCACTTTGCAGCAATCGTCTCCTGAATCAATGTCTCAGCCTCATTCATCGTGCTGACATGGCGCAGTGCCTTATCTATATCGGTGGACTTTTCACTCGAAGTCAGCCCCGATTCGTCGCTGTTCAGTTGTTCTGGATACGGAAGCCGGCTAAATAAGGGGTTTGTCAGGCAGACATAATCGTCGGCATCTGTCAGACCCTGTCTAGAGAGGCCCAGGATTGACTGGTTACAGCGATCGAGCTTCGACTGCGGGCTCATGGCATATCTGATGCTTCTGAACACGTCGTCAAGCGAGACCATTACCGACTCAAGCCTGTTTGAGCTCGAGAGCTTGCTGACGGCATCGGACCCTGCGACAGCCCCCAGATCGATGCTGATATAGTGTGTATTGCCTTCACCGCCAAGACCATGTGCGCGAGCAAAGGCATCTTGGAATTCATTGGCGGCGGCGTAGTTGGCCTGACTGCCATTTCCAATATGGTTGGCAACGGACGACAGTGTGATGAAGAATTCAAGATGACCCGACGAGAACGCCCTGTCGAGGTTGATAGTTCCAAACACTTTTGGACCCAGCGCGGCTGCAAAATCTTCTCCGCTCATGGCAGCAAAAGGGCGGTCTCTGAGGACCATGCCTGCATGCACAACACCTCTGACCGGGGGCAGGCTCTTCTGTCTACAGAACTCGACACATTCCTGGAGATCGGACTCCCTCGTGATATCGCACTTGACGACATGGACAGCGCACAGAATACCGCATCGGTCTTGAAGCGTTTGGTGCTCCTCGGCAGTGATACTGCGTCGAGATAGAAGCACAACATGTCCTGCTTCGTGTGCGGACATGAAAGCCGCCAGGCGCCTGCCAAGGTCACCTAGACCACCTGCGACAACGTAGGTGCCGTCTCTTGATAGCTTGAGAGGCTTGGCAGGCGCCGTGGTGGCTGTCACAGCCGAGTCTGGGGGCGATTCTAACACAACCTTACCCGTGTGCTTACGGGTTCCGATGAGGCGGAAGGCGTCTTCAATGCGGCCGATTGCAAGAGCGTTGACAGGTGACGGAGGCCGAATCAATCCCTTCTCGAGTAGCGCCGTAACCGAGGAGAGAGTCTCATGCACAAGTTCAGGCTGCTCGTTCCCAAGTACGACCAGGTCAACACACGCGAAGGTGATGCTCTTGTCAAAGTTGCTCATCTCGATGTGGCTGTTCTTGTAGATGTCTGTCTTCCCAATCTCAACGAAGCTCCCGAGCTTGGCCAAGCAGTCGAACGCGCCGCTGAGCATTTCGCCAGACAGGGAATTCAAGACGCAGTCGACTCCGCATCCTTCGGTGAGTCGGATGATGCCGTCCTTAAAGGCAGTTCCCCTTGACGAAAAGACGTGGCTCTCTGGGATGCCGTAAGTATCCATAACAAGCTGCTTTTTCACCTTCGATCCGACCGTGACAAAGATTTTGCTTGCGCCAGCGTACTGTGCAAGTTGGATAGCTGCTTGGCCCACACCTCCCGAGGCTGCCGCGATGAGTATAGTCTGTCCCCGTCTAAAATTGGCGGCCTTGAACAGAGAGTAGTACGCCGTGGCATAGACAACTGGTATTGTCGCCCCGGCCTGGAACGACATTCCCGAGGGAAGAGCATGGGCGAGATCGCCGCTAATGCGAGGCTGGCTCGCGAATGGCGAAGCTCCAAAGCCGAAGACGCTGTCACCAATCTTGTATCTGTTCGTCATATTCTCGCCGACGGCTGTGACGACGCCAGAGACCTCACCAACCATGCTCACACCAGCACGCATTTGGCCGAGAGCGACGAAGACGTCTTTGAAGTTGACACCATGGGCCCGCGTCGAGATTTGTATTTCCCTAGGCTGGAGCGGGACCTCAAAGCTGCTCGCGGGATCATCCACGAACCGAAGACTGCTCAAAAGACCTGGTGTGCCCACCTCTAGCTTGAGCGGCCTGTCATGTTGATGGTATGGGACGTCTGACTCCAGCGACGCAGTCTTGGACGATGCGCCTACGCAGACTCTGTCGGCCCAGGACTGAAACTTTGTATCGGTCTGCAGGCGAGGGATGAGAAGCTCGCCCCCGCTGTATCTTAGCTCTCGTTCATAGTTATTTTCGCTGGCGGAAAGAGAGCACTGTGCAGCCTCTAAGATACGACTGCATACGTGTCTGACAACACCACCGTCACTTAAGTCTGCAGTTTCGTCTATGTCGAAAGTGATGAGTCTGCTCGTGCTGCCGTTCTCACGTCTCAGAACTCTAGCTGCGCCCTGGATCATGCACCTGGTGGCTGTGACCGCTGCCTCTGTCTTTGACTCCTGGAGCGAGACCCATATTACTGAGAAACCAGAAGTCAGAAGGCGCCTCATAGCATTGAAGATGGCAGGCTTCTCGTTTACGAGCAAGCTGTGCTCTGCCACGTCTAGAACGATCACTGGGCCGTTGTCTTTCCATGGTTCCATGGCAGCAGCGTCCTCAATACTCTCCGAACACGTCCAGCCCAGGTGGTCTGTGCACTCGGAGTCATCTAGGAGAGTACTTGTTATTTCTCGGACGTAATGGGATTCCTTGTATCCTTGAACGATTCTCATGCCGTCGAGCGGCGATGATGGCGATAACGGCGTGCTCTGTCGGAGAGTGTCGAGCTCGGTCACTGTTGATGAGACGATGAGCGACGAGCATCCGTGCTTTGAGCTGTGATTGCTCTGGGTACAAATGTCCAAGCCAGTGAAGCCATGTCGGCAAAGAAGATCATCCCACTCATTCGTCGTCAACAAATAATGCTTATCTCCATCAGCTCGCCAAGAGGGGAGGACTCCAAAAACCAAGTCCACGGCGACAATCGGCATAGTCACCGCGGCGATGATCAATTTTCCCTCAGGACGCAAAAGCTTGCGTGCATTAGCGAGAGGTGTATCCATTTCTTTGGTTGAGAGAACAACGTTGGTAACGATCACGACATCGTACGACTGCGCCTCGAAGCCCTGCTCAATAGGATCCGTCTCGATATCGAGGACACCAAAGTCAATATAACCTAGCCACTCGGTGAGCTTGCTCTTTGCCTGGTCAAAAAAGTCACTCGATTTGTCGGTGTAGGCATAACGGTCGAGCCATATGGAACCATCCTCTCCCATGAGCGCCTGGAGCAGTGGGGTTGTAGCGCCTCCCGTTCCAGCACCAATCTCAAGAATTCTCATATGTGGCTTTTTGAAAGAAAGTAGACCTAAGTACTCTGCCATATGGCTATAAGTAGGCGAGAACACGCTGTTGGTGTATAGATCGTTCGGCAGGTTGGCCTCGTGTATGAGCGCAGTCGGATCGCACTTCCCGAGGAGGATGTCAGCAAGTTTGCGACCGATTCGAGCAACCGTTTTGCCTTCAAAACGGAGAGAGGTAGCGTTCTCTGCGGCCAATACAATCCGAGCCTCGTCCTCGAAGCTGAGGTCCGCTGTTAGAGTGTGGAATTCCACGGAGGTGCTGCATTTCTGCATCCAGTTGAAGAGCTTTTCCAAGTGAGGTTCAGTCATAGATGGTGGAGTCACCGTGCCACTGGTGTTGAACGTTGTGTTGAGCTTGCATAGAGCATGTCGTATGAAAATGTACGCCGCCTGTTCGATGCATTGGTAGTCGCGATCGAAGGTTTCCTCGGGATCCTCTGCTTCCAGAGTGCGTGGTTGCTTCCGGCTTACAATCTCCAGGAAGTTCTCGCTCCTCAGGAAGTCGACGTCAATATCCCAGGTGATCTGCCGAGGCTGCTTGTCCTGGCCGCTGCCTTGCTCTTGGAGTGAGTGTCGTCCCGATCCGTAGGATCTGAGCACATACTGGCTCTGCAGAGCAAGAGAGAACTCCCCAGTTATGGTGTCTTTCCTAAAGACATAAGCGTCAGTGATGCAGGAAAGCGCATCAGTAAGGCGTCGATCTAAAATGGCAGCAATAAAGAGCTCAGTGCCGGGCGCCCACAGGTCTCCACAGTCTGTAGCTGTGATGGCCATTTCTGCCACCGACCCTATTACAACTGGAGCATTCCCGTTGAATATCTGGAAGAGTTGGGCGCCAATGTGACTGATGGCGTCTAAGGTCGTTGGGTGGACGAGATGGGGCTGTGGGACGTGGCCAGGCATGAGCTCCGAGAGGTCTGGCACTGTTAGCTTGGTACAGGCCATGGTCCCAGTAGAGTCGATGTGCAGGTCGTCCAACAACGCAAAGCTAGATCCGTACTGGTTCCCTTTCATCTCCAACTGCTGGTAGAACGTGCTCTTCTCTACAATGTCATTGCAGGAGGCACACGCCTGCTGGATGTCTCGGAAGACAGCCAGAGACGCCGCTTGCTTGAGATCTCGCTCACCAACTCGATCAACTTCCGTGAGATCTCCGTCGTTATCGAAGCTGATCAGCCCATTGCAGTTCTCTTCCCAAGTATCATTGCCAAACATCATAATGCGAAAGGACAGCCACCGACCCCCTACCTCCCTAGAGGGGCTAATTGTTAGCTGCAACTCGACAACTGCGTCTTGTTCGTCTTCCGGGAAAGATATCGCCTTAATAAACTTGACATCTTTGAACATAAATTGATTGATGCTTCCGGAAGTATTTGTAGTGAAACTTTTGCCCTTTCGCATCTGAATCAACTGCTTGGTCGCCTCAACGACCATAGCCATGTATCCAGAGGCCGGAAAGATTGTTGAACCGTCAATTACATGGTCTTTCAGCCAAGGAAGACTGTCCATGTTGAGAAAATGGCGCCAGCGAGGCTCCTGTACACTGCATGCTGGGTCAAGCAGTCCGCAAAGATCGTTCCAGGGGAACTGCCGGAAGCGCTGCGCCGCGCTGAAGCGGGACTCTCGCCAGAAGGAACTCGAGTCATCGGCGAACGGGTAGGCCTTGAGACTAGTTAAAGTCTTTGGGGTGTAGGAACTATCGCTGCAAAGCAAAGACGAAAGCTTTTTCCTGTTGAGAGGAACACCCAGCTCGATTAGGCGGCCAACAAAGCCGAGCGCTGACTGCATCCCATCTGTCTGGCGAGCAAGCGGGGACAAATAGGTGTACTTAAAGTCAGTCGAGGATGCAAGGGTCTGCTTTGTTGGCCCGGAAAGCGCGGCCGCGGGCCCGATCTCGACCAAGACGTAGCCATCGTTGCGACCTGTGTTGCCTTGCTTGAGCTCATCACGAACAAGTTGCAGTCCCTTGACGAACTGCACAGGAGAGACTAGATTGTCTATCCAGTACGATGCGCCAAAATCGTCACATTTCTTAGTGCCCGTGACCGTAGAAAAGAATGATACATCGTCGCGGGTGCTGTTGTGGTGCGTCTGCTCACAAGCAGAGTGGTATGCCGGGGCAATCTTCTGCATGTGGTGCGAGTGGTACGCCTGATCCACACGCAACTTGCGGGCGAATATGGAGTCCACATCTAACACGGACTTAAGCTCGTCGATGGCACATTCATCACCTGAGATAGTTGTGCTCTGCGGGCTGTTGACACATGCTACCGAGAGACGACCTGTTTTTATATTGGCCATGTACGGTTGTACGGCGGCTTTGCCTAGGCCGACCGCCAGCATTGACCCCGGCGTCGCCTGGTGCTCTTGCTTGCCTTGGCTGGAACAGAGTCCTCGGTAGTATGACCTGTATGCACAAGTGGATATTGTCAGTCGGACATTCTTTCCACGTTTATGCACGTCGTTGACGGAATGGGTAAATAGGTTGTGTCCGAAGTAGAATCAAGGATAGTGCGCTTACAACTCGATTGCAGCGCTATGGCTTAGCGCACCAGCTGCATATGCCGCGCCAATCTCACCCGAGCTGTGGCCTACAACGGCTATGGGATGGACACCCAAGCTGCTCAACAGATCAACGAGAGCGATCTGTAGGCATGTGGTGGCAGGTTGCGCTATCTCGGCCTCCCCTAGCCTGGATGGAAAGTCGGAGAAAATCTGCTCTCGGAGAGACCAGCCTCTTGTGGATGCCCCCAAACCGACGAGAACACTCTCTGATTTGAGAATTGAATCTTTGAACGGCTGTAAAGACATCAGCTCACGGCCCATGCCCGCCCATTGTGCACCCTGGCCGGTGAATATAAAGGCGACGCGAGGCGTATGTGAGGCCTTAGTGGGCCGGATAGACTCAAGCATCGAGCTGAGCTGCCGTACATCGGAGGCTATTATACTCGACCGCCAGGGAAGAAGTGTCCGTCGCGCAGCAAGAGTGTGCGCTAGATCATTCAGCACGGCCTTTTGTTGACAAGGGTCGTCATTTGTGCTACTATGCCTCGAGAGCCACGCCAGGACATCACGAGCTGATGCTTTCAGAGCTTTCTCTGAGTTTGCACTCAGGAGATACAATTGAATGTCTGCCAGTGCCGCCTCACTCGAGCCAACACCATTAGTGTTAACTGTCAAAATGTTGCCGTTAACATCGCGGAGTGCTTGCTTTTCGACAAGCTTAAGCGGTCCTGATAGAGGCATGCTGCCAGAAGCTTGATATGAGTCTAAGCTCTCAATGATGATATGACAATTTGTTCCTCCGTATCCAAAGCTGTTGAGAGACACTCGTTGAGGTCCAGGGGACAGTGGCGTAGGTTCAAGAGGAATCTGTTGGTATGGGCCGCGTCGTCAGTATGTATCCTTATTCCAAAACCCCTGTTACACCATTGTCGCTTCTATTGACATCCAAATGATACCGCCGTGTAGGCAACGTAAGTATTTTGTAGTTGAGGCAACTGACCGTGATGTTTCTCTCTCCCAGTTTCAAGGACGTCTTGGGCTCAATGAGATTCAATTGTGGTGGAATGACACCAGTCTTGAGCACAAGAATTGACTTGATGAGTCCTGCTATCCCAGCAGATGCCTCAAGGTGTCCGATATTGGACTTCACGGAGCCCACATAGAGGTTACGTGCTCGTTTCCGACCTTCGCAGAAAACCGAGTAGATTGAGCTGACTTCTTCTTTGTCACCAACTTTCGTTCCCTTCAAATGTTTGAAATTAGTGTTAGCCATCTAAGTCGATGCGCACTCAAAGAAATCTCTCCATGTATTACTTACCGTTCCATGTGCTTCTACATACTGGGTCTGGCCAGGATCCAAGCCTACGCTTGCATACACCTCTTCCATGAGGACTCTCTGAGCCTCACCACTTGGGGACATGATACTTCCTGCCGTGTGGCCATCTTGGTTGACACCCGAGCCTACAATGACGCCATGGACAGGATCGCCATCCTCAAGAGCTTTGTCCAGAAGCTTGAGGACGACAGTGGCAACACCCTCACCCCGGGCATAACCATTACCGCGCGAGTCGAAAGCATAACAGTGTCCGTCTGGGTTGACCATTCTGAAATATAGAAAATGGTCAGTCAAGGCACCAGCGCGGCTGAATGGGAGTCTTTCGTGATATTGAGAAAGATCATCGTTCTTAAATTGACCGAAGATCAAAAGGATGAGAAGGTGCAAGAGGTTCACGGTGCTGGATCAATATGGTGTGGGGGTAAGGGGATGGGCACACATCGGGGCATAAAGACTGCGCATGGGTGATGGGAGTCCAAATCTCACCCTATGACACTCATATTGACAGATTGGGCAGGGTCTATCAATAGTTGTGATCCACCAACGATGGCCATATTCGACTCGCCAAGGCGCAAACTCTGACATGCTTGGTGAAGGCAAACGAGACTTCCTGACTAAACGATGCCGAGACGAAAGAATGTGGTTAGCGAACCATTTATGATGTAAAGTTTTGTTAAAAAGGGCATGGACTTATTGATTCTGACCAATGAAGCCACTGGAGATGCCTCAAGCCCATCTCGCCAATCCCCAAGAGGCAAGAGAAACAGGCGCTTTGTAGGGGGGACGAACTTACACAGCCGGTGTCAAGCGTCAATGAAGGGCCCCTCAAGTCGAACACATAGGAGATCCTGTTCGAGAGCATGGCCATTCCGGTACCAGCGACGTGCGATCCACTGACCTCGGCCAGGTCTTTGTATCCCATGCGTTGGTAGTCGTAGGCGAAGGAGCTGATAAATACAGCGGTCTTGCTTCCACGGATATCCTCAAGAGGGACTCCCGCATTTTCCAGGGCCTCGTACGTAGTCTGCAGCAGAATGCGTTGTTGAGGGTCCATGGCGTGCGCCTCCTTAGGTGGCACTTGAAAGAAGCGTGCGTCAAACTTGGAGATGTCATCTTGGAGGAAGTATCCATTCTTAGCAACAAGTGATTCGGGGGCGCCGAGATGCGTGTTGTAGTATGCATCGCGATTCCACCGGTCCGATGGTATTGGGCCCCAGCCAGTCCCGCCGTTCAAGAGGAGTTCTTCGAGCTCTTCTGGACTGCCAGCGCCTGGAAAGCGACAGCTCATACCGACCACAGCAATGGGAGCAGGGACAGCCATGATGTAGCAAGTGATTCTAACGTGATCTATAGGGAAGTCACCAAGAGTGGCGTGTAATCAGGCGAGGGGAGCTCAAGGCCATGGAGAGAATCCACCCAAGTTTGCGAATGTGTCGCTGGTGGCGATAAAAGATAGAAATGGCCGATGGCAGTCGTTGAAATATGTGTCAAAAAGGATCAGGTCAAAAATTATGGAAGGCCAACCTCCCTGATTTCAAAGCAGTGTCGCTAACAGTCGAGCGTCAATCTCATTAGGAGCGACCAAAATTCTTCAAGAAGATTGTGCTTTAAAGGATCTTTCATTTTAAATTCATCAAGCCACTGTCTGTCGACTGTTTGTTGGGATAGCTCGACGAGCAGAGCGAGCTACAGATGGTTCTTATCACATGCTTAGACTTTTCGAAAGCCTCAATGAGAATTGTGAAACTCAAGGGTTTCCCCTGACGGATGTTTCCCTGACGGATTGTGCTCATCTCCCTGACAATCCCCGGTTCTACCTGCTGTGCAGACGTGCACTGGCTTCACGACTTGGAAAAATTCCTCAGTTCAGATAACTGCATGACCCGCGGGAGTTTGGAACTCTGAAGTGGTTCATCGTGCTCAAAATGGAAGACATTGCCCACTTTTCTTGGCAAGAGACGCGGATCACTGTTGATTCCATCGGTCATCGAGAAGCATTCAAGAATCACGAGCAAAGACGAGGCTATTCAGCGTATATCTCAAGTTGGTGGATTTATATCTTGGGGCAGCGCAATATCTCGGCCGGATTGAGTCGGACGTAACACGCAAGCTGGCGATAATTTCGATCTCGATTTGACAGAAAGAATTGGCGACCAAGATGAAATTCAAAGTCCTGCAATTCAAATACCCTATTGGCGCTGGTGCAAGTCCAAGACAAGTGGGGACCTGGTCCGTTGATACTTACGTTATAAACAGATATGGGCTCGAGATCTGAAACATGTGGTATTTCATTGATAGTCATTCGTCACCCCTGGATCTCCATTCCAGGCTGGGTTGATTCACCCGCTGGTATGCAAATCCCACGCAAGCTAGTAGATTAACACTATTGAACTTCATAGAATTTGGCATCACGCCATCGGAAAGGGCCGAGAACGCTCAAGAGGTAGCTTTGAATCATATATGTCTTGTGGGCAACGAGGGCCGGGATGTACACGCTCACTGCGAGAAAAAAGCTTAACTGACTCAACACGGACGCGCATCATACCCAGAGTATTAGACGTTTGACATATTGTCCACTTCCCTCAAGATATATCTGGCTTCCAGACAGAAGGTTGCTCGAATCGACTCTATCGCTACCCATCCTCTTTCTCCTTCAACGTACCGTATGTTTGATGCTCACTATGCCTCTTATAACCCGACTGTTTGTTCGCGGCAATTCGCTCGCCTGTATGCCCAAGGTTTCTACAGACGAGGTTTATCCTGTGCATTTTTTCGATGACCAACAAGTTTATCGCAACTCACAAGGAACTTGGTTATTGCGATTTGACGATGTACTGGACCCGAATGTAGTACACGGGGCCTTTGAGCGGCTCTGCTGTTTGCCTGGGTGGCGCAAGTGTGGTGGCAGGATGAGGCTCAACGTAAGGCCACTCGTCGTTTAATGTGAGCCAATTGCTAACCAGCACAAGAAGAAAAACAACAAATTGGAGATCCACGTCCCGAAAAAGTTCACCTCTGAGAGACCGGCGTCAATGCTTACTCGAGTCTCCTACAGCGACATCAGTATCAGTGAGCACCCACTAGCATCCAGTCTTCCCAAGGAAACGGAAACTCCGTCAATTCAGCACAGCCCCTTGGATTTCTTGGATCTTTCTCTTGGTCCGCGGAGCCCCTTGTGCTTGGAGGACTATCTCAAGTCAGACATTCCCCACATGAACATCCACATTGTGTCATTCAAAGATGCAACTCTTGTATCTGTGACCTGGCCGCACGTTCTCGGTGACATCATGAGTGCATCCGCGATATGTGAAGCCTGGAGCCTTGTCATGGCGGGTCGCGAATCCGAAGTTCCTGCCTTCCTCTCGGCTGGCGATGAGGATATTCTCGCCACTGCTGGCCAGAACCCCAATTTCAGTGACAGACACATTTTGCAGGGCCAGCAGCTGGCTGGGGTCTGGTTCTTGATTTGGGTTGTCAGGTACTTCCTGGACATTCTATTGTGGCCCAACATGGAAAGCCACAGCATCTATCTACCCCCAAAAGCAGTAGCTAAGCTCAAGGCCAAGGCAACGATGGCGATCAAGGCAGAACTCCCGGAGGCAAAGCCCTCGATCGCCTCGCATGCGTCACCATTTGTCAGTACAGCGGATGTTGTCTTTTCGTGGATAATATGCTTGGCTGGTCGTGCGACGTTTCCAAAGGGCTCTCGACGCTCGGTCATGATCGGCTTCCCCTGCGATGTCCGCGACCGGGCACCATCTATATTCCCTTCGGCAAAAAAGGAAGTCGGAGTCTGGGTGCAGAACGCCTCTCCCCCACTTTTGACAACCGTTCCAGCACGGGACCTACTGGCGGAGCACGGCATGGCTAGAGTTGCCCAGTCCATACGCCACGCTATAATTACTCAGGGCACCGAGACCCAGATCCACGCCCAATATCGCCTAGCGAGACAAACGTACCAGAATAACGGTTTACCGCCCCTCTTTGGCGACACGAGCCAATTCGCTATCAACGGGACCAACTGGACCAAAGCAAACTTCTTCGAAAAAGTCGACTTCAGCCCTGCTGTAATCAAAGACGCTGGCCTCAATGACAAGCACGGTCAAAAAAGGACCAAGAATGCTCTTGTCAACGGCTATCATGCCCGCCCATCGAGGGTTGGAAAACCAGTCTACCTCCACGCCAACGAGCTCGCGCCACCAGGCACCCATCAACCGCTCTCTCGGAACTTGGCCTACCTTGTGGGGACCCCAGCGGGCGGATACTGGGCCGTAGGCAAATTCCACCCAGCCGTCTGGAGGCAGGTTGAAGAAGCGCTTGCCGGTCTTCAATGAAACCTCTCTACGTTGTGTCCAAAAAAGATTGATAGCAGCTTTGTTGCATGCCGTGCTATATGCTTCGGTTGAACAGTAGAGATCATCGTTGAAACTTTCATATTTTCTGTTCAAGGTAAACTGCAGTAATGGTAATATATTACATCAAGTTGCATTGGATTTTTACATATTTTGTCTTACCTCGACAATGTATCGCGGAATCGGAGAACAGGTAGATCTAATGCTCGGTAATCTCATTGCAAACCGAAACGAGGACATCACTAGCTATTCTTATGTTCAGAAAGCAGGTAATCGTAAGGTGATTACGAGATGAATGATAAAAAGTGCAGTTTGTCTTCCAGCGACGTGTTTTTCTTAGCAAGCCTCAAAGCTGCAGTAATCTTAAGGTTAGTCCGATCACAGAAGTTTGTGCACAATTCAAGTTCGTAGCATCTTTACTATACTGCTTCATTCAGCCATCAGTAGTCCTATTGCACTTCGAATAGGCAGTCCCCTACTGATCGAACTACGGCATCATGATCTTTGTCACGAGTTTCATGGCG
The DNA here is from genome assembly GCF_026229845.1 of Diaporthe amygdali. Taxonomy (NCBI): domain Eukaryota; kingdom Fungi; phylum Ascomycota; class Sordariomycetes; order Diaporthales; family Diaporthaceae; genus Diaporthe; species Diaporthe amygdali. The sequence continues at coordinate 258,826 of NW_026517072.1, forward strand.
CCAGCTTGGTCATAGTTCCGAATCATACCTGAACATAGTTCCACTGGTAATATAGTCCATGGAGTGAAGATTGCAATGCATGAACCGCCGCGGCCCAATGACCCACGCCCATGCTTGCTTATGTGCCAATGTTATTAGGATCTTTTGCCATTTATAGCTCAACACAAACACGAGCAAAATTATTACTAAGCTCACAACTTTCTATGCTAATAGGGCTATCGTTTGATCCCCATCACAATACCCAATGCCCCTTTTCCGTCACAGCCTTTTCTTCATTAGTCGGTCTTAGTGAGCTTCACAGTGCCGTTATGATTGCGAACAAATCAATAACTTCCGGTGTCACGAGTCGAGAACTTGAGGCAGACTCTCGGTGAGCCTCATAGCATGCGTCGGATGGTTCACCGAGAAAGGTTTAATTACCACAGCTTGATATTGACCTTGAACCGAAAAATGAGAAGCAACACCCAGCATGCACCGACCACACAGACAATTTATGCATCGTGCATCGTATTGACAACATCTCTCTCGACTTCACATTGCATCTGGTCCGAAAGGCTCCTCAACAGCTCACTTGCCGGGTCCGAGATGATAGTGCTAATCTCCTCGATGTTGAGACTCGGCAGCAGCGATCCAACGGCGGACTGAGCCTTGTTAATGAAGATAGCCTGCGCGATACTGAGGCTGATGGTCGGTCCTCCCAGCTGCACGAATGCCTCCCACCCGGTGCTGCGTCTAATGTCGGCGGGAAGTACCTTCATTGAGGCGATGGCGAATGTGACTTGTGTGGCGGCGCCGGAGCCTAGGCCCGGTAGGATCTTATGGCCGTAGATGTTGGCCAACTCGGTAGATTCTTTGACTGTATACAAGCAAGCTGCGCCAGAGATGCAAGAAATACCGGTCAAAATGTACCACGGCACGTAGTAGCCCGTCTTACCCATGACCAGTCCAGAGATTATACCGATCAAGGAATGGAATTGTAGGGCAGCATACGCACGCCAGCCCAGATGGCCATGTCCGCCTTGACGAACTGGAAAAAGAGAGGCAAGAAGTACACCGGAACAAAGACGTTGGTGGCGCAGCAGGCCACCTCGAGGAACAGCACCACCTCGAGGAACAGCACCACCATTGTCGCGGACTCCAAGAAGTGCATTGGGAACATGCGGGTTTCTGGGCTTGTGCTGATGGCGAAATGGCCTAAATTTCACCCTGAGAAGACGAATGATGGGAACGGCTCTGTTCCGGGATCTTACAATACCATCCATGACGTTCGCATAGGTACTCAAGTCAACCTGAACAGTCATTCTAGCTGGTACATCGCCACGGTTTTACACTACTTCCGAATATACAACTGAGGGCCAAAGGCTTATGACCAATATCGTCAAGCATATCTACGAAATCCAAACACGGATGTGATTGTTACGAAGTGAGGAAAGACGTTGTTTGATATCTTTGGCACTGATTTATACAAGGCTCTACCACTCCAGCAGTACTATGCCGTGGCTAACAAAGGAATCAATTTCGAATCTCACACCTTAACGTCCGTATCCCATTTCCGGGCTTTGCCTTGGTAACTTTGTTGCTTTCTTGACTAATGTCTGGCCTTGATGATATCAGCGGCCTATTAACCAGAATTAGCTAGTCTGTCGAAGCACGCAATATATTGTTCTCACCTTCTCAGCGACAGCGTACACCGAAGCACAGGTATGTGCTCCAGGAATGAGCGGCATAATACTAGAGTCCGCCACACTGAGCCCCGTAACTCCATAGACCAAAAGGTCCGGGCTGACAACGCCCCCCAACTCTTGTGGCATCATGGAGCAGGTTCCACTGAGGTGGCCTGTAGTAGAACTTGCGGTGGTCCGGATGTAGTACTCCAATTCCTCATCCGTTGTAATTTCTGGTGCAGGAACTACCTCCACTGGACCAAACGAGGTGTTCATGGTTGGTGTTTGATGGAAACGGCGCGAGAACCTCAGCGCCTCGTTCGCCACCAGAACGTCAACCGGGTCGGTGTGTGTGCCGTAATCAAGAATTGGCTCGGCGTATATATTGGTCTGATTAAGCGTTACAGTCCCACGGCTGGCTGGTTTCGTAAGCACCAAGAACGTTGTGCCTCCTGCGTTGATAGGATATTCGACAACAGCGTTATCTTCTCTTGACATGGAGGCTGCAAGAACCTCCCGCTGAGCTTTATAGCCGTGAATCAATGCAGTCGTATATGTATTGGGCAGGTACGACTCCACGTGTTGTGACTTGTAAGCCTCCACGATCGAATCCCACTTGGTAGGACTAAGCTGTTTCAGCGGGATTAAGCCAGCCAAGTTTGTCGTAGTCTGTGAATAAGGTCCACGGCGGTATTTCTCCCACTCCTCGTTAGCCCAGTCCACGAAACTGGAGTTGCCAAACGCTGTAATAGGATTTGGTTCGACGTTTCGGCTGTCTTAAAAGACTTATTTAGTATGTGAAGAGGCCTCAAAGCTCGTGAAACTCACAATTAAAGGATGTTATACTGCTAGGGTGGTCTTGAAGGTTGCTGCCAACGCCCGGCAAATCCACCACAATCGGGACATCCGCTTTCTGGAGAATCTCTGCAGGTCCAATACCACTCCTCTGAAGAATCTGTGGACTGTGTAGAGTTCCGGCCGTTATAATTACTTCTTTTCTGGAATTGACGGTGAACACAGATTCTGTACTGTTTGTGTTCCTCGGCCAAACTCGAATTCCAGTGGCATGCTTCTTATCATCAAACACCACCTCATTAACTCTGTGCATTGTCACCACTTGGAGGTTACTTCGATTTGCGACAGGGTCGAGATACCCCGACCGAGCGTAAGATCGCGTAACAGTTTCGTTGTCGATGGCATTCTTGTCGTTTGCGAATTAGTTTTCACTCTCACTGGGAGCAACTTTTCCAAGGGGGCTGACCGGGATCCATATAACACCATGTGCTTTACCACCAGCACCCTCGATCTGCGCCTGCACGCCCATTTCCTCTAAGCCCTTCATTTGAGGCTCTAGAGAACATTAATATTGGGGGCCAGGACCGGTTTTAGCTAATCATACTTATGCCGGGCCATTGAAATTTGGCAAAGCTGAGATGAATTGGGCCGTTTCCGTACGCACTCAGATCCCACGTCATATTGAACTCTTCGGCCAAACTTATCGATGGTGTCGAAAACAAGGAGCTCTATTAACTCGTTTATCCACAGAGTTACTCGGGAGTAATTAGACGTAGTCGGGGGCTGCTTACCTTGATAAAGTACGGCAAAATGCCCTCAAAGTTCCACCCAGGGTTTCCAAGTTTCTCCCAATTGTTATAGTCATCTGCTGCCCCTCGATTCAAAAACATACCGTTGACCGTTGACCCGCCTCCCACGACAGCAGCAGCATAAGATGTATACGTACGGTTATAAAGCCCTGGCTGTGGGATCGATGTGACATTATATAAGTGCTTCCGCTGATATGATTTGGCGCTTTGGGGTTGGATTTGAGAAATATTATTTTCAAAGTAACCATATTCAACCACTAGAACTGTGGCTATTGCGGATTTTATAATTAGTTGATTGAACTTTTTGATTTTCTTATTTCTTTATTTTTCAGTATAGAAATCAACAGTGGAAGAATACTTACAGCTTGGATCCTCAGATAGTCTGTTTGCGATCACCAGTCCTGACTGGCCTCCTCCAACTACAATATAATCGTATTCCCGTTGGACATTATCTTGGGTACTTTGCCTTTTAACCCATTCATATCCAGGATAGGCAGATACTGACGACATACAAAGAAGGAGGGGGAAAAGAGTAAGTACGACAAGCGAAAGTAAATATCGAAACATTGTGTTAGAATCAAGCTCTCTATGCATACACTCGAAATGCAATTTTCTTCGCAAGTATATCAATGTCCTCTTAATGTTAGCTTTGAATAATATTCGCAAAGTAACGTCTACATGTCATGGGAACACTTATTTAAATTATATAGAATATGATAGGCCTGGACTTTGTTGGTTATATTATATGTCGCTTTTTTGCTGTCTAAGCCTAGAACCCGACAGTCAGACAGGTAATCCGAGCTGGCGAATAAAATCTAGACGGAAAGTGGTGGTTGATAAACCTGAACGCAGCCCGAAGCAGCTACTTCTTACTACTACAGGCAACATATTGTAATATGCTGCTTATTCCCCACACGAAAGAACCAATAAAGGCAAGTCTTTCTCATCTGCCCCTACGCCACTGTTGAGTTTGGGTAGCATGCATCACCGGACTGAAAATGCCTAGAAGATGGTATGAACAACTTCCCCTCACGATCCCTGAATTTCAGGACTGTCATTGGGTATATAAAAGCAACTATCGAAAGCCACCGGGACATTCCAGGGTTACGCAGCTCAAACCCTTTGGTTGCACAACGTAGATGTGGGTAGGGTAGCAAGTTGTTAGATAAGCAGGGTTGGATTTGAAGCCACGGTCGAATGTAAAATATTTCAATTTATTTGACGGTCTTTGAGAGAAAGCGGAGTGACATAGCGTCGAGATAGCAAGTTAGACTGTCTCATATCACTGAGGTTGTTGCCCTTTGATTGTCTTGTTCGGCAACAAGAATCGAAGACTCATTTGCATTACTAGCGCGCCAAGTCAGACGGTAGAAGAAAGCACACCAAGGAGGAGACGCATCAGTGTGAACCCGAGCCGCATCAAAATGACTGGGCAGCTCCATTCGTAACTTGGAAAGTTACGAGTGCCAACATAGCCAACATGCCTCCCGCACTCACCACAGCAGCCCTCGCCAACGCGACTGTAGCCACAAAATATTTACCCACATGACTTAACATTGCACTGCGGCCATCCTCCGCCATCTAGGAGTTGCACGGCGGCAGATTGGTCTTGATCAACACGTCTTTCTGTGTCTGTACCCTGCTCGTCGGCTTCGTAAGTCTCTAACTTCGCATATCCAACGGGTCCGCGAAGTAGCTAGACGCGTATTACATCTGAGCTCGCACTGACCGCGCCCCCCCCCCCCCGCAAGGCTTTCCAAGGCGCACCAGAACGTGGAATTGCTTTGTATCAACTCTTTCTTTGTCAAAGTGGGTTTCCAAGTCATCAACTACCGTTACCCATCTGTTTTAAAGCTGTGCGGGGCGATACCCCCACAGAGAGTGGGGTGGACTAACTTCCAACTGTTATGTCTGATGCTGAGAAGGCTTTGCTAGGCATCGGTGTTGTGATAAAATTGGGTGGTGGAGCCGTCTTCTCCTGTTTCCCAACGCGATGGTGTACGTCTGCTGCGACCTTCTGATCACCATCTACCGAGGTATCTCTAGCGGGCATTAAATTGGATAGCAGATTTTGGGGTGAACAGGTTATTCACTGGCAACGAACCTTGTGAAGAAATTGCCGTCCAGGCCTATTTCTAATAAAGCTGACGTTCATGTCAAAACACCGTTCGGGTACAAGTTGGGACGCAAGTCTCCCTGCCACCTTGTTTCGTTCCGACCAGGCCGCCGAATCTGCTCATGTTCGTCTCTACCAGCTGCTCGGGTTTCCTGGTACTAGGCCATGTCATCTTCCAGAAGAGGTTGGAAGACTAACCTCGCCACCATGGTCGCATCGGACCTTGTAGACAAGATCAAATCAGTCGGCGCTACAAATTTTAGACCTTTAGTTTCTGATTCGGATCTGACTGCCGCAGTCGAGGAATACGGCAAAGCTTGCACCCAAGTATTTGTAAGTCAGAATGCCCCTATAAAATAGGAAACCTGAAACAGGATAGCGAATTTGCCCGTAAAATCGTTTATACTAACATCCACGAAGGATCTTTCTACTGTAACACTAGTGATCGCTTTTGTTTTAGTTTGTAGTTGTCAGTGGGTTGCTATAAAAGAAGTTAGCAAATGCCGACATCGATGAAAAGAAGGAAATCTCGAATCAAACCATCTTGTAATTCATTAATCCAACAGTAAGTTCTCGTCAGACACAATTATTTTATTATAAAATGTATAAAGACGCTGTTCTGCAAATTTCATGAATGTTTATTATGATTACATGGCTTGAAAAGTAACAGTCAGGTAATGTAAAACTCGAGCATTATTCGAACAACGCCTGAAAACAGAAATTTGAGGAAATACCCTGGATTTCTTGAATTCTCATTCGAAGTGCACATTTCGCAGTATTGTGGCGAGCCTTGCGCAAAGTCTTTTCTGTGTATGGATAAGAAAAGAAAACAGAGATACAGCGAATGAAAGCTAAGCAAGCCACTTAAGCTACCAACCATCCGATAGAGCGTGTGAAACATTAGTAATCGATGAAGTGCAGATATAATAACTACAGCCGCAGTATCAGCAGTAAAGTACCTAAGTAGCTATAGAGTTATCCGCTGTCCTGTACTCTGCTTGTACCTTAGTACTTAGACAGGACGGGTACCAGGACTTAGCATGTTCATCTAGGGGCATCTAAGCTTTGATGGGATTGTGAATAGAGGGGGCATAAATGGTGTAATTATCAATTTTGTAAATCTCAAGCAAACCTTCGCCAGGCGGGGTAAACGGGCCGGACGGAAGGGAGGGAGGAGGGGGCATGCATTAGTTATCGGTCTGTTGGTTCAGGCAGCCGTAAGCTGCTCGAGTGCCGTCACATCCCCTGCCCCTGCAAACAAGAGTGAATGCGCGATTCCTCACATATCACAAACGCTGACGCGGTTGGGTATTTGACGAAAGCGTTTCCTTGTAATTTTTCCTCCTTTCTGCTAAAGCTCAATCTCAACTCTGCGACCTCCCTTCGTGGCTTTCACGTTCGGCATCTGAAAACGACTGCAAGAGAGATAGAAAAATGACAGAGCCAATTCGTGTTTGGATGGCACGTAAGTGTTAAATCGACAACCTACTGCCCAAGCTTGCTATTAGCATTACTGTTGACTCGTTTACAAACATAAAGCCCCTGGGCCTAACCCATGGAAGGTATCGTAAACGAATCATTGATTGCTGCGTGCTCCGCAAGCTACTGACACTGGAGAGCTAGGTCATCGTCGTACTTGAAGAGTTGAAGGTACCCTACGAGATCAAATCAATTAAGTTTGAGGAGATCAAGAAGAAGCCGTTCATAGACATCAATCCAAACGGTCGTGTTCCAGGTACGTTTGAACACTCGAGAGCGAGCAAAAATGGACAAAGAAATTTCTGATCGATTCAAGCCATTGAGGACCCCAACACAGACATCACGTTGTGGGAGTCCGGTGCGATCATCACATATCTGATAGAGCGGTATGATAGTGACCATATCATAAGCTATGACACGCTGAAGGAGAAGCATCAATGCAACCAGTGGCGTAAGACAGATTTTCACGGGTTCCCCACAGTCTTTCATCTCTTTCCCATCCATACTCGTCGTAATCAGTGGGTATTGCAGCTAACTGTAGAAACCCCTTTGACGTAGTGCATTTCCAAATGAGCGGTCAGGGGCCCTACTTTGGCCAGGCAGGCTGGTTCACCGTTCTGCACGCGGAGAAGCTTCCCTCGGCCATCGAGCGCTACCAGGCGGAGGTGCGCCGCATCCAGGGTGTCCTCGACCGCCAGCTGCAAGGCCGGACGTGGCTGGTCGGCGACAAGATGACGTACGTAGACTTGGCCTTCGCACCATGGAACGACCGGACCGACGCGCTGCTGGAGTGTGCTGCGACAGACAAATTCACGGGGTTCCCAAACCTGCAGGCGTGGCACGAACGTGTGACTGGCAGGGAGTCGTGGATCAAGGCCATGGAAACACGCGCAGTTCTGATGGACGAGCAGGGCCTCGACTGGCATGGGATGCCCAAGGGCATGAAGAACATGGCCGAGTATCAAGCTAAAATCAAGGCCGAAGAGAAAGCAGGCTAGTTTTGCATTTGTAGAATAGAGACCAGGAGCGGGTGAATTTGAAAGAACTGAATTTGAGTTACCGCAAAAAAGTAAGAAGATAATAAGCTTTATTAAACACCTAAATCATCACTCTAATTAAACGCTTTAAGTTCAACTTTACTTTTATTTGAAGTATAAATCAATTTCATCTTTTGTACAGCATTTCAAGTTTATCTTATAAATGTTTAATCTATTTAACGTAGATTGCCAAGGTATTTTTCGTCGTCGTATAGACAGGGTCCCATAGCTCGCTACAGACTTCAGCACAAGGTAAAATAGCCTGGGTGAACGCTATTACTCCCGGCTTGTCGAAACAACCTGTGAGATTCCACCGAATGGAGGCTCGCGACGTCGAAACGCTGGTGACCTGAGATCATGAACTCGGCCGACATGTTGTAGCGGCCGATTAGCAGCTGACGAGCCAGCTGACGCGGCGCCCAAGCTGAGACTATTATGCCGGCAAGAAGTGCCATGAGACAAGGCCCTCACCTTGACCCAGGGATAATGCCGATATCCTTGAGTTGGCGTATCCCATTGCAGGCTGTTCCATTCAACAAAGACCTCCGTCGTTCATGAGCCAAGCTGCCACGTCTTTTGACTCCAGAAAGTGGTCGCTCCATATCGCCAGTCTCTGTGCGAAGAAAGATCGGGTTGCACGAGCTATTGACTTCCGATCAAGATTAAGACTCAATCACCAGCTGCCTGGGCTCCTCAGTGGTCGTTCGGTGGTACCCGTTAGATCGTATTCTGTATCACTACGCCCTCGAGTAAGACTAAATAAGGAAGGAAAGGAAAAAGAATTCCGAGATAGCGGCCCTCGCCGGCCAGTGCTCGGGACTCATCTGTCCCGTGCATCAATCTATGGGTACCAGCCATGAATTCATATCTTCTCCCCTTGTGGACCTGTAAGTAAATAGCTTCGAATCCGGAAGCAGTTGAATGCGATTTTGCTTTTCACTTAAGATACACCACCAGCGCCTCACTCGCCTTGACAGTGAACGTCGCCTGGCCCCCAGACACGACAGCCGTTTCATACGCCTCCGCCCCGCCCACGACACAGGTCCCATTCGCATACGTCTGGCCCCCAAACGTTGGGTTCCCTCCCTGATCCTGCCTGGACAGAGCGCTCGCCGCCGTCAGCCTCTTGGCCCTGACCGAGGTGGTGGCGGTGAGCCCCGTCAGCACGAAGGACTGGCTAGAGCGCGTGCCGGTCCCATTGAAGTAATCAGAGTTGTACAACAATACCCTTAGGGGCGCCCCCGCGGAGTCAAATGTCGCGTAGCCGGCGTAGTTGGTCGAGCCTGTGTCGAGGGCCGTCAGGTGCGACGCCCCAGCGAGTAGCGCGACAGCCGCTGTCGCGCCGTAGTATGGCGCGCCCATGGAGTAGCGGCCCCAGAAGCAGTACTGGCAGTTGCCTACGGTGCCGTGGTGGAAGTAGGTGCGCGACATGTTGCTGTACGTCGCTCGCAGGGCGTAGTCCATGGTCCAGAGCGCTGCGCCAAAGGTCGGCGACACGGTGGCGGCTCCACCACCGGATACTAATCGGAGAGTCAGTGATGTAGCTTTGACAGATCATCAACCGGAGTAGAGTGAATGCTCACCTGAGTTTGTCTCGCCGAATATGTAGGGCTTGCCCTGGCCCAGAGCCGCAGCAATGTCTGCGTCAAACTGGTGAAGGTTGCTCGCGATATTGCTGTGGCTCATGAGGCTGGTCACTGTTCCTCCGGGATAGTTGTGGTGAGCATAGGTCTTCACGTACTGCTTGACCGTCGCATTCTCGGTTGCGATGAGCTCTGCAGCGCCCCAGGTTGGCGGTAGCGAGTTGGAGTTGCCTGCCTGGATGATGTTAGTCTTTCCAATCGCGCTTCCCACCATGATGTCCCAGTTGTTCTGAGACGCGGCGTCTCTGGCAGGATCCCAGCCTCCTGCTGCGATTGGTTGGCCAGCACCAGCGTAGTCTAGGCGAGTTCTTATCAGTCAGTCACCGGCTCTTCAGACTATAACAATCAAAGCGATTCCCAACTGACACTCTGGCTCATTGCCCAGCTCAATGGCAAGCAAATTGCTCATCCCCGACACGGCCACCTTTGCCGCGGCAATAGTGTTTGAGATGTTGTCTTTCCCACGATTCAGACCGACAACTACCGACCCGCCGTAGGTATTTGCCAAGGTCATAAAGCTCGAACCGAAGGTCAGGCTAGCGGGCGCGTCCGCTGGACTGGCGACTGTGTACACCACGTATGCGGACGTCGCGGGGTCATACTGGGCTCGATCTTGAGTGGTCCCTCCGATGCGAATTGGCGGCCAGACACCCGTCAAGGTCTTCCAGTTCGAGAGGCACTGATTTGTGGCCGTCACGTTGGTGAAGTACGAAGGGAACGCAAAGAACTCGAATCTGAGTTAGTTGAGGTATTAGCCAAATACAGGCGCATATGCAAAAGGCACGTTAAGACTCACGAGATGCCCACAGGAGCTGGATCCAACGGCGCGTATGCATAACCTGCTGTGCCAACCTTGGTAGGGACGGCAAAAGTCACGGCTGCCACATGTTGCGCCGTAAGGAACAGGCATGTGAGGAAGCTTGCGAGTCTCGCCATCGTCGGGATAGATTGCCGTGACTTAAAACGCGAACTTCAAGGTCGTGACAACAGCTTCTGTTCAGATCTGTCATCCTGTCATCCTCATCTAATATATCCCATGGGATGTTAAGACACTAAGGTGCCATCACGAACCATTGCGAGGTGTCGCCTCGGCGTTTTGACGACCGATGCGACCCAAGACGGGCCCTTAATTCAAGCTTGGATTTTTCCGGCGTCGTTCATCCTCCGGTGCCAGCAAGCTGCGGAAGATGGCGTGTGGACGGGTGTGGTGCCGTGACTCTTGTCAATGTCCCTCTACCCCAACTTTTGCCTGAATCCAGTTATGGGCAGCATTTGGGGTCAACGAACTCGCTATTCTGCAAGCTCATGATTGGACGCCAGCAGGCTCGTAGTCCAGACCCCAAGCAGAAGACATCATGGGGCGGAGAATCTTCCCAGGCAGACCTAGTGAGACTGGGCCGAGGCGGACCGAGCAATGCGACCCTGAGTCAGCGAAGCCACTTCCCTACTGCAAGGGTACGCATCGCCATTGCAATCCTCTCAGGCACGATAAGAAAATTAAGACTGAGAATGATGGTAGCAAACCCACACAAACGCTCTCCTCGATACAAGCTCCTGGACCGGTACCTGAGTGTTGACAAGCTAGGATTGATCTGCCTTACTACTCGGCATCCTCCGAGGAGTACGTACAGTAAGACTATAATTACACTAAGGTATCTGTGACATCTTGTAGCGTGAAGGTAAGTATGGATTAATGACGGACTAGTGTGTCGGGTCTTTGCGGTACTTACTTAAAAACTTTATACGGCATGGGCTCTCACCCCGTGGAGGATAGCACAGCACAGGGTATTTTGAACGTGAATGTGGAGAACAAATCCAAGCTTAGAAGAGTCTGGATACTCATCAATAGTAGATAGACAATCAAACATACATTATATCATTGAATGAATCAATTTTTTGGATTTAGGATTTGCAGCTACAGCAGTATGGCACGCGTTGCAGGGTACCTGTGAGGTGTCATTGGTTGCGACCGCCAGAGCTTTTATTTCTTAGCGAGATAATTGGAATACAGTCCGAATCGAATGTTCTAACATCCTCTTCTGTCTTACCTCATCGTATAGAAGACCTTTAGAAGATACCTCTCGGCCTTTTCCGATCCCTTCTTCATCAAGTCCTCAGTCATATCCCAGATGCCATTCCAAACAACCTATTTGCTAGTTTCCAAGATCGGAAAGACGAGAGACGTCAGCCAGGCAAGAAGTGGGACTGATCTTGGCTTGCTTTACGCGAATTCTTTCGACGATCGCTTGGGAAGGTCCTCGAGAGTCGCCCGTTTGGTTATTCATTGACGCTCTTGACGAATATGGTTAAAAGAACGCAGATGAACTTATTAGCAACATCAACTTCTGGATTCGAAAGTGCCCAACCCAGGTACAGTTGTAACTTTGCTTGATTTGCCGTTAATTCCACTATCTGGCCTTGCCTGATGGCAGATTTGAAATCTGTCTTGAAAATTAGAATGAGCACGACATATCGATACGGGTCAGGACCCAACTGTCCACATGGCCCAAATTTAAACATTCGACTGTAATAATTATAGATGTCACGAATCGCGCTTCGGGCGTTCTCATGTGGGCACGTCTCATTGTAGAGCGCATTGTCAGACTTTAGAGTGAGGGAGATAATCAGGTGAAAATCGGAAAGGACATCTAAAAACTTTTTGATAAGCCGGAGGATTTGTACAGAAACATCTTGGAAACAATGGCGGCCAAACCAAGCTCGTCCATACTCAACTCGTTCAAACTCATCCAATGGACCTGCTTTGCCATGGAATCTTTGATATTCGACGAATTGCGATGGGGCATGATCTTCGACCCCACCTACTCGGACAAATCTCCCTCACTGCAGCTGTACGAACCCACGAAAAGTTTCGCCACCAACTGCGACATGATGGAGAAAAAGCTCAAGGCACTCAGCTGCGGCCTCGCAGAGGTCGTACAGTCATCCCGCAATATCAAGTTCCAGCTCCCTGGATCTCGCACAGAGACCGTACCGTGCCGTGTTGTACAGGTCATCCATCACACCGTCAAGGATTTCTTCATCCAAGGGGGTTTGTCAACTCTGCAAAGATCTCAGGATCCGACCAGGACTGAGACCAGTGAGGCAGATCTGGAAGTCACCGCACATTCCCAGCTGTCTAGGACTTGCATACGCTACTTTTCATCGAGATCATACAGTTAAAGCTTTCTAGTTCTGAGCTAAAAGTTGTTTTTCTCTATTGCGATATGCTACATCTCATCGGATGGCACTGGTCCACCAGTGTAAAAAGACTGGCCCACAAACCGATCTACTGCGCCATTTCGGCTGGCCACCTGAAGCGATTGTACGATTATGGTGGAATGCTTACAATCCACCGGAAGCCAGTATCATCGTGTTGCATCTAGCGTCACGATGGGGATTGACGGGTCTATTAGATGAGATTCTGTAGACGTGACAACTACTTGGAATTGGAATCAATGCAGATGACGGCGGAGGAACACCGCTGTGGTTGGCCGCTAGCAGTGGGCACGAAGCTGCCATACGTCTACTGCTCCAAAATAGTGCAAGTATGGATACCCAGTGTGGATCCAGCGGGAAACCTCTGTGTAGCTTCATTCAGGGTCGAAAACAAGTCGTGGGTATTCTTCTCGAGTCTGAGGCTGATATAGACGCATACGGAGGGCCGTCAGCCGACGCTTTGTTAGCGGCTTCACAAGAGTCACACACAGACTGTAGAGACGCTGCTTGATAACGGGGCTGATGTGAATGCCCGGTATAATTATTACGCTGAGAACCCGAATGCTCTGAAATTAGCGACAAGGGAAGGTCACTCACAAGTTGTACAGATGCTGCGCGACTACGGGGCCATATGAGAAAGTACTTTAAGCACTAGCAGTCACTTCTGTCTAACAGCAGGTAAATTTAGACAGGAGGGATAGTAGTACAATGCCAATTGATCAACTTTCTTCACTTGGTTTTAACCACCTTTATTAAGAACTATAATCGAGCCTGAATAGTGGGGTTTGGCTAACAAAACGTTTCTAAGTTTTCCACTTTTCTCCACAGACTCTCTATGTACATCTGTTGACTACGTCGTGTAGTTCGCAGTTCTCTAATAATATATATGTATATTTAAGCTCCTTTAAGGCATTGCAATCTATACAAGATATAAGATGGTTTTACGAACCTGACGCGATTGCAGTTCGGCAGAGCGGCAATTCGCCGTCGTGCAGAGTGGGTCAAGAATTGAACCATAAAAGGTTCTATTGGCGGTCCCCAATCAGTGTTCTACACTGCATGTTATCTAGCTACAACCATCAGTGTTTCCTTGGGTTTTCACCTCGTATTCATTAAACCCGTGAAATCTTGTTGCTACCTTCCAAAATTGGAACTAGACCAGTCTCTAAGAACTATAAACAGCTCATTCCACTCTCACAAGCCCAACTAATTCACAACCTCGTTGATTGAGACAATCACTGCTCGCAAGGCTCTCATTCTCCGCCTCCACCACGACTCTTTTAAGTTCCTCAAGATTTCTGGCTGCCATGCTCAAAACATTTTCGCTGCTACTACCAATATGGGCAGTTCTCACTGCCGCAGCCAGCCAACCTTCACCTCATGCCTCAATTTTTCAAGATAGAGTTCACTACTTTGAGAATGCAAGGGCAGCAGCTGGGCAAGAACAGGCGGCGTTTGTCAACCGCGCCTCGAATGCGCCGCGGCCAACGTCCTACCTCACAAACAAGACAATGCCATTCGCTGTGAATGGCACAGGCGTGCCGCTGGTCGACTGGGACATTGGCGAGTCTTACGCAGGGCTCTTGCCGATCTCGCAAAATGCCACCGAGACGCGCAAGCTGTTCTTCTGGTTCTTCCCATCCGAGAACCCCGCCGCCACCGACGAGATCGCAGTCTGGTTCACCGGAGGGCCAGGCTGCTCGTCGATGTTAGGTCTACTACAGGAGAACGGGCCTATCCTCTGGCAGTCCGGAACATTCGGGCCGATCAAGAATCCTTACGCCTGGATCAAGCTTACCAACTTTGTCTGGATCGATCAGCCTAGTAACACCGGCTATTCAGTCGGTGAGCCGGACATATTGAACGAGATTGATCTCGTGCGAGAGTTTAAAGGATTCTGGAGGAATTTCATGGACACTTTCGACCTTCATCAACGAAAAATCTACTTGGTGAGTGAATCGGCGCCTACATCGAGTATCCATCTTGTCTGGGTCTAACCGTACCAGACGGGTGAATCATACGCCGGATTTTATGTTCCTTACATTGCGGACGGGTTTCTCAATGAGAACGATACAGAGTATTTTAATATTAAGGGAATTGCCATCAATGACCCGTTCATCGGAAACGCTCAGTTTCAGCAAGAAATAATCCTTCCGGACTTCATTGAGTATTGGAACAACGTTCTGGGCCTCAATGACACCTTCATGTCGAGCCTTCGTTCCCAGAAACAACAGTGCGGCTACGCCGACTATCTGAACAAACACCTCGCCTTCCCGCCTCCGCCGAGACCATGGGACGCAGTTCCGTCAGACTGCGGCGTCTATTTCGACTTCATCGACGCTGTCCTAGCAGTCAACCCTTGCTTCAACGTTTACCATATCACCGATATGTGCCCCTTTCCTTACCAGCCCCTCGGCGTCATCAACGGCGGTGATTACGTCCCCCCTTCGGCTCCAGAGACCTACTTCAACCGCGCGGACGTGAAGACGGCCCTCAACGTTCCCAACGCAGCATACTGGTGGGCCTGCTCGCTCAGCGGTGGGTTCCTCGGCGACGACCGGTCACCGGGACCAGGCGTTGACGACACGCTTACGCGGGTGATTGACGGTCTCAACAATACTATTATCGGTTCTGGGGCCCTCGACTTCATATTGCCGACGAATGGGACGCTGCTGGTGCTCCAGAACATCACATGGAACGGGTCCCAGGGCTTCCAGCGGAAGCCGTCGGCGCCGCTCTTTGTGCCCTACCACACCGAGCAGAATACGGGCGCGATGGCTGGGGCAGGGAGTCTAGGGGTTTGGGGTTCCGAGCGGGGCGTGACGTTTTACGAGGTGCAGCTGGCTGGTCATGAGCTTCCGGGCTATTCTGCCGCAAGTGGTTATCGCAGCCTCGAGCTGCTTCTTGGGCGTGTTAAAGACTTTAGTGACACAACCCCTTTAGCTCTTTGAAAAGTTTCGGCGCGTATTAATTGTATTATAAGTGAAGAAGATGCAGAGAAGTCATTTTCAAGAGAACATAAGCCGGGACCCAAGCGTGGTGCCGCGTGATGTTGCTCAATTCGAGAGCGAGCGCTGCCCGCCACTCCGGGTGGGTGCGATCTGTCGCATGAAGTATAACCATTAGATACGGAGACTCTAGATGTCGGAACTACGCTTAAGAGCCTGCTTTATTCTCTAGCTGCTCTTGATTAATGCAGCGATGCTGATGGTGTGCCGAGTGTGGCTGGTGCCTGGCCGTTGTTGTTAAGAGTTTAAGAGATGGCAGGGAACAACCAAGAATTATATTTCAGGTAGAGACGTTGATTTATAATTCTTGCAAGCCTTAAAACCTTGCCACTTCACTTTATATAACACCAGGTAGACTATCTCCAAGCTGTTCTTAATAATAAAAATGCCTGTTAAAAGTCTTCTATTGAATCATCTATACATTTGAATACCTTATTCGCCTCATTCAGAACTGACAGACTGTGGCAGTGGAACCAGTAAAGAATTAGGTAAGCAGCCACGCCTGTCAATGTAACCTCGCCGGGCCTGCTATGTGGCCTCCTCCTTACTGCCCTTCTATCGCCCGGGCGATGCGCAGCGCTCTTTTACCTGTTTGTGCCGCCTGGGTGCCGCCTGGGTGCTGGCTATCCCACCCATCCTGCCCAGGTCCAGCACATCTACACAGGAGTGAGGGTGTTAACCAACTTTGCATTACGCTCGGCGGCCGCCCAGGCGATAAGATTTACGTATTAATTATCATAAGCTAGTCGATTTATCTTTAAGCTAAGTTGAATCTGCTATGTACTGTGGGCCCTGTTCTGTTACCAGCCCCCGCGGCCATTCATCTCCTCACTCACCTGCGAGCTCAGGGGTGCTAAAATTGCTAGGTGTCATCTCGACAGTGAGCGGTTAATGCCTGTCCTGCGGCCCCGGTTAGAGGGGCCAGGTTTTTCCAAGTACACTGGGTTCGCTACTTACGAGGATCAGCGGCGGAGGGGGCTAATCGGCCTGCTTTGGTAACGACGTATGTGTGCAATACCTCGCTTGTGGACTACAACGTATAACTGCGCCCCGAACTCCGAACTCGGTATAAAGTTAGTGAGACTTCTTTAGTAACACCTTCTCAGCATACAGTGTCGCTCCTAGAAGAAAATGCTAAATGCCTGAATAGCTGAAATTAACAGTACACCTCAGGCTTGCAGGACGCTGACCATTCCCAGCGCATATGGGAGGAGATCGACTGTGTATGTAGGGATAAAATGCCCGAGTTCGACAACGTATCCGATCTACCGGTATGCTGTGCTGTCTTTAAAGGGGCTCTCCAATGGAGACCATTTACAGCCGGAGGTGAGCGCTTTACACAGGTCCCTTGACCATTGTGTGGCAAGTGTAGAGAGGGAGCTGACGGATGGGGGATGAAGGCGTGCCTCACCAGTTAACAAAGCACGACGTGTACAACGGATTCTTTTTCAAGAGGGCAACCAACTTTCATGCTAATTAATTGTAGCACTACACTACAGGACACGGAACCATGGCCGTTTCTCTTTGACTTCCAGGCGAGGTTCTGAAAAAGGCCGAATATGTGGTCCAGGCATGGGGGAGGCAAACACGACTGGTCCGCTGAAACAAACGGCCAACTATGAACTGGGTCAAGCTCCCGGGATGCAAGTCTTAACGGGATGGTGCAATCAAGGCAGTAGAATTTTAGTCCCTTCGACCCCCAGCTGCTCAACCTACTGAATGAGATCCATCTTGGTTTTCTATGCACCTGTTGGCAACTTATAGCATCCCTGACTTGGAATCGTCTCGCCCTGGTCCCACTAAAGTTCGCAGATTAGAGTCGTTGCACGCTCCCCCTATGTTGCCAGGAACTTACGTGTTCATGGACACACCCGTCGACCCAACGCCATCTGTCCGTGGTCGAGTATCGCGCGTATGACATATTCGTAGCTGCAAGAAAGCACCAGGCGGTGGAATCCTCGGTGCCTAGTTTGTTCCCGCTACAGAAAAGAGGCCATATGTTTTCAGGACCACTCGCGTACCCTGGGTGATGTTGCTAACATGCGTTTAAGGTTATTAACATTATCATTCAAATCATTTTCTTTATGTGTTATGTCACGACACGCGTGTATTGGAGTTAAATTAGCTAACATACCGTGTAGGTTGAGTCAATGAGAGAAAACATGGTCCTGGGATCTCCATCGACAACAAATGAGCGGTAGAAAGCATAAGCTCTCTGTGCAGTCTCTTCCACCGTCACGGAGGGGTCCGGCGTGCATAGAGTAGGGGGCGCTGGTAGGTTGCAAAGGTTCTCTCTCTTCGATAGGGCTTCATACTGTTCGACTGGAGCCGCAAAGCCAATGGCAGGCGCTAAGACGCTGGTATAAAACAGTAGTGAGAGTTGCATGTTAGCGGCAGCGTGCATGGAAATGCTAGGCCAGAGGAATTCTTTTGTTTGGTTTTAGGGGGCTCATGTTCGTTATATAGGCCATGGTAAAGGAGAGGAACATTACTATAGTATACTATGACGGAAGTGGCATGTTAACGACAACTCATCAGGGTGCTTTCTTAATTTAGCCGCCTCTTTCCCTAATCTACGACAATTTACACGAATCAACCGAAGGAAACATGATTGTGTCATTAAAGAAAAGTAGACTGGCTGCGATAAATACCCGGAAATATGTAACAGCGGATAAAGTCCACCTCCTGGGAGGGTTCAATCAGAATTGCCAAGACGCCTTGAGTGCGCAGCGGGCCAGGATAGTTCAGACCTGCATTGATCTCAATGTGGAGTTTCTAGGTGTCGGGTTTTAAACCACCGCGATCTTGACCTCGCTTGTTTAGTATTTCAATCGGCTAATGTTCGAGAATTTCTATAGCAATAAGGCTCTAGATGGATGGTGGGACGAGTATACTAATCTGAACTAGCAATATGATCTTAGCTAATAAAACTGTTTACTAAGAGAACCAGGTGCTGTTGCTGCCGACTAAATACCGTTCGTAATCATAAAAAGGATTTGGCAAAAGCGAATTCTATATAATTAACCCTCTCTTCTTACCTACCTTAGAGGTATCTTATTTATTTCTTATACTAGGCCGGACGAACCCGCTTCGGCTGTTATGTTAAAGAGAAGTTCGGTCTCAATACACGATATAACGGAATGCATGATTAGGTGACTCTGTAAGGCTTTGGAGAAAGTCTGCACCTTATCAGAGACCTTTAAGCTCTTGGGATTTTGGATTGGCCGGCCCAAGCAAGCCGATGTTACGCAGTCATTCCAAACATCTGTGACCTTTACGAGGACTCGTTGCATGTAAACGCCCCTTTTCCTCTCCAGCACTGAGCGACCTCTGCAGGATAAGCGGTACAAGGGAATTCTTAAGGCGGATAAGCATCTTTAGAACAAAACAATCGCTGTACCCTATGTATATAGCCGGCAATAAAGTATTATAGTTGCGGTCTACTGATTTAAGTGCAGCAGGTGCAGGCAACTTACTTATAAAGCTTATATAAACTTGCTATAATTAGGTTTATTACTTAAAACTTAACAAGCGAATATGCTTAAAGCAGTAATTAATCTTTATTTATTCTTCAAAAATAATTTACTACATAACTATTAATAGATATTAACATTCTAATATAGCTTGTACCCGTGCTAAGGTAGCAGGGAACGGCCCCGGCTTTAGCGGCTATCGGGGCGCCGCGGCCCTGCTGCGCGGCGTCTGGCACCGTTCCAAATCCGTCGATTGTTTCTTCAAGCTTTCGGCCCCCACACTCCCCACTTCCTGGTTAGAATAAATATATTTTTCTTTCTGAAGGAAGATGATCGGCACTGGAACAGCACCTGGCGCACCCTCCTCACCCGACCACTCGGATTCGGAGGGGGAGTTCGACCTCTTTAACGACGATGCAGACTCTGCATCGACCGATCGCAAACAGCAGCTCCGGGACCGCGCGGACCAAGCCCGACGTGCAAAGCTTGCTGAGCTTCCCCCCTTCTCGGAACGGACATGTGCTCAGAACCGGGCAGCCTACATCCTTACACCGGTGCGGCGTCTTCAACCCACCATTTTAGCAAACATATTCAGTGTTCAGGACTGCGAGTTGGTACTCAACTCGGTTGCCGACTACGTCCAGCGGCAGGGTGGACTGCAGACCGACCGGCACGAGAGGTTCGCGACTACGGACGTGCCTGTGTCAGAGTTGACGCAGCATTTTGGCGACGGCGACGCATCTGTTATTGTGAAGAAGACTGTCAGCGATGTCACCCAGGGATGGGTTTCAGAAAGAATCTTAACCCGAATGGCCAGCGCGGCTGGGTTTAGACCTCAGGATCTTGGCCTGCAGGATTTGTTCGTTGTCTGCTACGCCGGGTCAGAGGAGGCGACTGCTACTAGGAAGCGGGTAGATGTGTCAGTATATCCTATTCCCTCGAAGCAGGCATCGCTCTCACTCCACAGTGATGGGTGTCTATTGAGTTTCTCACTCCTACTTAATCATCACGACGCCTTCAAGGGTGGCGGCACGTTCTTTAAGGGGAGTGGTAAGACCTTTCGTGTGAAGCAGGGCGGGCTGCTCATGCATGACGCTGGACTGGAGCGTAAGTATTTCTCTCAAAGCCAACGCGGGACTGGGAAACGTTTCCTAGTCGAGATTCTTACAATCGACATTGAAGAATGCTGAAACTCGCGCTTCACTAGATGCCGGCGCCGGAATCACAAAGGGACAGATGATCATTCTCGTCGGCTTTGTGGAGACTGTTGACGTGCTGAAGAACAAGCAGCGCTGGCAAAAGGAAAGCATTCTTCAGCGACAGGGGAGGCGGATTCCGAATGAGTAGTTCCATTAAGATTTTTCTCTCACTTTCTCCTCGTGGTCGCCTACTAAATATGTAAAAAGACTACCTAAATCAACCTTCCTCTATGGAAGCCTAGAGCAGAAGCTGTTGTCGCTATTGCTACTATAGTAGCTATCTGAGATATCTTCGCAGTGTTTAGCAGTAAAGCAATAGGGGTGTTTTATATGGTTGATGATACAGCCTGATCTCTCACATGGGCTTGTCACATTTGGGATCAAACCACAAGAAGGATATGTTGTCTGCCAAACCCGGATTGCTGGGACTAATTTCCCAGTCCCTTTACTCCCACATCCCACAGCCACCCGAGACAGAGCACTCAATTCACAGTTCATCGACGGGGCCTTTTCCTCTCTCTCTTGCCCTCTAGGCGTGAACCCAGAGAAGGCGCCCTCGTCTTCACCCTCTTACTCACACCACGACCAGCACGACCTCTCGAGTGGCGTCCACCAGACCTGATTTTCTTCAAGAAACATATCAACAGATCGTCCTTCTTAGCCTCGTCGAGAGGCATCGTCTTCTCAGATCGCATGGTATACGCACGGAAGCTTTCGAAGTCGGTCCACACCTGCACCGGCTGCCCTGTGCGGTGCGAGTCGATGAGATCGATAATGTTGACAAGTGTTGCCCGCAATGCTGTCTTGCACTCGTTGAGAGTATTCCCTGGATCCTGTCCGACATCTCTGCACATCGCCTGGAAGCCCATGAGTTCTGCCAGGGGGCCTCTATGCTCGAACCCCATTTCGAGCGCAAGGGGCCCTCCGGCACAGTCCTCTCCGCCTCCGCCTTCCTCCGCAATTGTATCCGCCTCTTCACGCTTGATTGCTGGCTCTGCGTGCTGCCCATTTTGCTCCTCCTTGATGTTGATGCTCGACGGAGGAAAGTAGCAAGCGCGCAGCTCATTTCGCAGAGCCCGCGCCCGTTCCCGATTGTACGCCTGAGAGCCCGGCACCCACCCCTGGGAGGCCGTCAGCCGCTCCCACTCGTCGCTGAATGGGGCAGAATCATTGGGCTCGAAATTCTGCGACCGGAACTGGGCGAAGTGGCCCCCAACCTTTGACACCTCTCCGCCCTCGCCAGTGGGGGCGCGGGACAATGGCGCAGGTTGTAATAATGCTGCCGATGCAGCTGCTGAGGACGGCGGGGAGGGTACTTCATCGGCATCCTCGGATACAGTTGGCAATATAGAAGGACCGGACGAGAGTCGCTGGCTCAGCATTAGCGACAAGCCGTTGATACTTCTCTTGGCTGGGATCGGCGCAGAGCTAGAGATCATCGAGATCTTCAAGCGCGGTGTGTCTTCCGAATTCGCCATATTGTGAAGTTGCCAAGTATGTAAGCAATTTCGCGGATTTTGATCTCTCCTGACCGAGAATTTTTCATTTGTTGGCGTGAGTCCTGCATTTATCAGTGCTGTCCCAACGTTGTGCCAACGCGCATTTTGTACCGCTGTTTAACCCCCTGACAGGGGACCCTGTGGCTTGGTCGTCTTTCTGCACTCCGCTTTTTTGTTAGGGTTGGTGGCTGCTTACGCGCGTTTTGTAGACCACGCCTTCAACGGCTGATATCACCAACGTTTAAGTGCGCCGCATTAGTTAACATAATGAATTAGGAGATAGGAATAATGAGATGAGATTCACCGTCTGGTACCAGAGCGGCTACGGATTCCTTGTTATAACTCTAAATTAGATAATACAAAAGTAGATTTAATTTAACCGAAGGCCCCTAGCAAGACCCGATTTTATAATAATGCCATTGCGCATGTTTCAGCTGCAGGTTAGCTTTCTTTGTTTATTTTGCCAAGCGAGCCACGTATCCTGGTCCACAGATGCATGCCACGTGTGACATCTAGCGTGATGTCACAACCCTGACAGAAATAGGACCAACAGTTGGTTCTGAGGACAGACACAGGCCGGCTGTTATGCAGCTAGACAGCAGAGGAAAGGATGCGCGAAGCTATATAACCTACTAGCTTATATAAAGTATAGATTACTTAGATTAAAATCAAGCTAAGTAAGCTAATATTTAAATTAAAACACTTATTTTTAAGCTACTTAAGCTAATATTAAAGATTAATAAAATTATACTTAAGCCTAATAATTTAAATTAAAAAAATAAATTATATAAAATATATTTATTATTAAATAAATAATATTAATTTAAAATAGCTTTTTAATAATTAATTTAAATATTTACTTTAAATAATTATAAAGCTTTTAATTAATTATTATTATATATTATTTAAAATATTATTATTTTAAATACTTTTTAAATATAAACTTTAAGCAATATTATATATAAATATTACTTTTACTTTTAATATATTTAAATTTAAATATAACTTTTTTTAATATAACTTTTTATAAAAATTAAATAATACTAATAATTATAGTTATAATAATAATTACTTTAAATTTATAATTAAATAGCTTTAAAAGTTAGTTAAAAAAGTTAATTACTTATATTTATAAATTAATAAATAAATTTAATAAAATATTAAAATAAAAAAACTTTAAAAAAAAGTTATAACTTTTTAAGCTATTATTAATATTATTAATACTTTAATTTTATAAAAAAAAATATAAAGTTAAATAATTTAATATATTATAATAAAATTTCTAAATAATTATAAATATACTTTATATAAATTAAAGCTTATTAATATTTTAATTAAATAAATAATTAATTAAATAAAAAATAAATTATATATATTACTTTATTTTTTTTATATATAATTATATACTAAAACTTAATAAATTTATATTAATTTAAATATAATATTTTATTTTTATAATTTTTTAAAATTTTTAATTATTATAAATTAAAAAGCTATACTTTATTTTAATATAAATATATTTTTTAGCTTTTTTAATTTAAAGTTTTAATAATATATAAAAATAAAAATATACTTTTATTTATTTTAAAATAAAAGTATATTATTATATTATATTAAGTAATATATTTAATTAATATATAATACTTTAGTATAGCTAATAAAATAAGTTTAAAAATTATAATTATTAATTTAATTTAAAATTAATAACTATAACTTATAATAATTACTTTATAATTAAAAAAAAACACTTTTATTTATTTTTTATTAAAATTAATTAAAATAATAGCTTTAAAAGCTTTAATATTTTAAAAAAGCTTAATAATATATTATAATTAAAATTAGTACTAATAGGGTTAGGGTTAGGGTTAGGGTTAGGGTTAGGGTTAGGGTTAGGGTTAGGGTTAGGGTTAGGGTTAGGGTTAGG